>NW_027526295.1:77394483-77584715 GCF_048455015.1 Haemaphysalis longicornis
CGCCGTTCCAGCATTGCGCATGCTACGTATGGGCTGGTTTCGTGCGCATTCCGCCAAAAATACCTGCTTGTTGCGTCGTCAACTGCACAAGCAGACCAGAGAGGTCGTCTGGGAAGACGTTCCACTTGGAAGTATTACAATATTCTGTACGACGTGCGTGATACGCAGCGAAACGTAAATGTCATATCAGTGTCGTTTTTAAGCTGTGGCTCTTGTTACGTAGATTCCATCGCTCTTACACCGGCGTTGGGTGGTTATACCCTAGTTACACGGCGAAAGTAACCGCAGTTAAGTTTAACCGTGGTTACTAAACTTTAACCGCGGTTATCGCAAGCTGCGGTTTTGGCTGTTACACGCGAAATTGCAAGTTTGGGGACCAAGGTCACTTGATTGTGAGCGTAACAAAAATAAATTACCACACTTTTAACTCCCCGATAAAAAACAAAAGAGAAGCAGTGTAGGCAAAAAAAAACAATATCGTTAAAGCAGTCCATTCTGACCCAAATGCAACGCACTCGCGCGCAGGGAGGAGAGGGGCTTCCCCAACAGCTCGCAACCGGCTTGGTTTGCTTAGGTCTGTTCGGTGTTGGGAGCTTTCGGCTTAGCATCGCGGTAGATATTTGACCGCCGCTATCTCTACAGCTGCGAATTACAATCGATAGCACAATTTTTCACCGCACTAACATCCACTTTCTCGCATGTGGAAGTTTTTTCCGCGATCAGATTGATATCAAAGAGCGGCGACAAGCTGTTGCTGCCGTGGTGTGGGCCGGTTCGAACCGCTTGCAGTGCCGTGCGGGCAGGCGGGCGGCGTATTTGCAGGCACGGCCGACGCGCGCGTCGATCGTTTCCGAGTGCTGAAAACGCTTCAGGATTGCCTGCTATATCCATTTTTGGCGGACGACGCGCGGAATTTACAAATTTAGCACGGCTTTTGTCGTAGTTGATCGGGCGGATAGGGAAACGAGCCGCTGCTGACGGGCAGTCGCGCTGATTGAGAGAGCGATGCAAAGAACGAAAGCGCGTCTTGGAGACAGCTTTGGGGCGCCCGCTATTTGAGAACCTTCGTCTCTTCCGAACGCCAGGTTATTTTTTTTTTAACCTCCGCTGATGCGCCGCCACTTGCGTCCGAACTGACTTGTGCGATTTTGAGCACTGCGGCTGCGGAAACTGCGGTTAGCGTGACCGAACTGAGGTGGACAAGCTGTTTGCGTTAACCATGGTTAGCGACGTAACCGCAGTTTCGTCTGTCGTGTAACGCAGCAAACTGCGGTTTTGTCTAACCGCGGTTCGCTTAACCATGGTTAACTGTGCTCGTGTAACTGGGGCATTAAGAAGGGACAAATGGGCTCCATCCCCAGGCAGCAGGCTCTGCAGTGACCACTTTACTGACAACTGTTTTGACAGAACGGACGCAGGAACTCGGCTACAGCCTGACGCCGTGCCCACGTTGTTTTCTTTCTAGCATAAATCCCTAGCGTAAATTTGTCGCATAAATCCCGTTCTAGCTGCGTCGTCTGCTCTGAAACCAAGACCCACGTGACATTTTCGTTCTCCTTCGCAATTAAATTCTGCTTCATATTAACGTCGCATGTTTCGGTATAGCATAAGTTGCGATCTGAACGCGATGTGTACAGCCAAAATGCAATAAAGTGAGAACAAAATGCCAAAATGCGCCGATGGGGACGCTTATCAGCGGTTGAGAAGCGTAGCAGACGCCCGACTTCCGGGACGAGCCGTTGAACTTCCGGTGGCCGTGCGCGCGCCCGGCCGCGACAGCGGCGAAGCGCCATCCAGCAACTAAGTGGAGATCAGTGGCCTAGCCCAATCTCAGTTAGCCCTAGTTACATGTCAGCGTAAAAAAATTTGCTCTGTGACTCGGATATCCATCCTTTTACCTGAAAAGTGTCTTGGTAAGTCTGTCATACTCGGACAGGTAAAATCATGCATGCCTTCATCTATGTACTGTGTGTCGAAAAAACATTTCAGACTTCCATTGCAATAGCAATAACGACCCTCCAACTCGAGTAAATGACATTTGTGTACGTAGAAGTAGCCATTACCGATGTATACCGACGAGAATAGCTCACACTAGTTTATGCTAACGTTGTGGCCTGAACAACGTATTGTAGTTCTGTACTTGAATTAAAAAATAATAATCAAAGAAAAAACACATATTTGTTTACAACCCTCACAAAATAACCACGCATCTAGCCGAGTGAGCGAAAAATTGGCTGTTCTACTCACCCTCAACATCCGGGAAAGGTAGTACGTGCAAAACAACTCATTTACAGCCAGACTGTGCAACTTACATCTTTGTTAATCAAACAGCGATAACCAGGGTAAAACAGGTATTCAGGCTAATCGAATTCCCTTTTACCATTGGCAGCTTAAAGTGCTGTTTCTTTCCTTTATTAAAATTTAAAATAGCCTCGAGATTTACGAAACAGTCCTCCGTGCTGCTGTGAAAGGCCACTGCAAAAGAAAGCAGGTTTGCTGGGGGCTAACAGGCCAGGATGGTTGCTTAAGTCACGAGGTGCTAGAGGAAGCAATGCCGGTGATGGTTAAGGCGCAGGACCTTTCAAAATTCGAAATCGGGGCCTGTTAACTCGATTGCCCAGCGGAATCTCTCTCGCTGCGTCTTGTTGTAGATCTTTTCAACGGGGATGTCCCACTTCTTGCACCAGGCCACGCTGATTCTGGGATCGAGGTAGTTAAGCTTGGAGGTCCCCACGGCGACCTGCTTGTTCTCTTCCTTGTCCATAGCTTGCACCTCCAGCTTCTTCAGCTGGAATTCAAGCTTCTGGAGGCGCCTCTTCCTGCGATCCAGTAGCTGATTGTCCTTTTTCGTCCGGGAGCTGTTATAGGTGGATTTGAGTTGCTTGACTTCCATTTTACACTGCCGAATGCGCTCTTTCTTTTCTTCAATCTTGTTTTGGAGGTTCTCCATCTGCTTGTCGAAATTCTTAGGAATAGCCCGTTGATGGTTACAAAGAACGGCTACAGCCCTGTTTGCTCGGTTGTAAGTCAACAGCTTCTCGGGGAGTGACATGTCCGCCTCTGTTAGTAACTCCAGCTGCTCTTGAAGCGTCTCGGAGGCATTGTAAGTACGGAAAACTTTGGCTGTCAGGCCATCCATAAGCTTGTTGAGATGTTTGTTCAAGGTGCTCGTACTCAGCTTATCGAATAGGTTATCTTGAGGCGCTTTGTTCTCCATGAAAAGCGCTAGATTCTTGAAAACTCGCTTCTCGACAGGAACAGCATTGGTGTATCGAACGGAGTCCTTTCCAAGGAAGTCAAACTCTACAACAAACTCCTCGCCGTCTTGCTGGTCATGCAGGGTAATGTGCTCCACTCGCAAGGAGCAGCAACCCACGGTGTCCGCTCTCTCACCCTCTTCTCTCTCGTTACCAGCTCGCAAAGCGAGCTTGTCAATGAAATACAGTGCTACAGAGCGCTGACAGACTTTCATATCTTTTGATTTCCAGTCTTTCATGTAGTTGTGCCGTATCTTGCCAATGCATGACTTGAGCCTGCGAGCGATCTCGTACTTTTTCACGTCCTTCTCACCTCTCAGCTTGGAGCTAGGGTTGAGCATGATGTACTTGGTCTGTCCCAAAACGTTCTCCGCCCACGACGCCAACCAGGACACATTGTTGTCATGGCGTACTTCTTTCCACCTGTGTCCTGGCGGTGGTGCGGGAACCTTGGCGTCTTTTCCAACGTTGATTATCACGTCCTCGGGCATGATTCGTCGTTTGAGCATGCCCATTTTTGGATGCTCCCCACGGCCACGGAACAAGCCTGGCGGCTCAATCTTGAAGTTGGCAATTTTCTGCTTGTGGCCATCGACAATGCAAAAACCGTACTTCAGTTGCAATTTCTTGTTCTGTAGTTTTATTGCCTCCTTCTCTTTCTTGGTCATGGCCTTGCGTTCCTCGGACTTTCGCTTATAGTATGCGCCGATCTCCTCGAAGTTGCACTTACTGAGGTCTTTGACGAGCCTTTTTTCCTTCGCTGTCATGCACGTCCGCCAATCTCGGAAGAAATTCTGGTTGAAGACTTCCTTCGACGTGTAGTCGTGGTCCAGCATGCGACCGTAAAAGCCGGCCACCTCCTCAGCCTTACGGCTAAGCTTGACCGGGGCTCCGTCGTAGTAGAAACGCACATTGTCCGGCAGACGCTGGTACGAGGGTGCGAACACGGGCCCCCTGTGTTCCAGGGTGTGCCACTTCTTGCCGTCGTCCCGCCTTTCCTCTTCCCACCACTTCCATATCTCCGCATCCTCCTCATCCTCTTCTTTTTTTGCCTTGCCTCGCTTTTTGGGGCGACTCTTCTGAGATTTCGATTTAGGCTTCTTTGCATTTAGCTTAGCTTTTGTGGGCTTCTGTCTGGGTGTTTTCCTGGCCCGCTTTACGCCATCCTGTGCCACTTTTCGCTTCTTCTTTGCCTTTTGTTCTGGCTTCATCTTCTTCGCTGCTTTCTATGAACTGACACAAAAAGACTTATCTTCTTCGGAGTCAGTGTATCTTTGCCTTGTATAATAGACTTCGGGTCCGACAGTCTCTACCGTGGTTTTTTGTACTGAAAAAGTTTGCCTTCTGACCAGAGCGCGTCGTCACGGCTGAGGGCATCCTTATAATATCGCTATTGTCAGTTTCAGTCTTAAGATTCATCCTCGTAGCAGGAGGGTGGAGTGGCGATATCCCTGCCAGCTTCACCTTTGCTGAGGGAGGGTCGTGCTTTAGTGGCTTACATTGCTTACTCAGTTCGTCGTGTACGCCCACATTCCAAGGGTTTTTGTTAAGTGCGTGCAGGACCCAAAGTTTGCAACATCAAGAGGCAGAGGGGCACATACTCGCGGAGGTTGGTTGGCCAACGGTTATACCGGTGTTTCTTGTTTCGTGCTTTTGACGCAGAGGAAGGGGGGCGCGCGGGTGTGCGAAGGCCTAAGCTTAATTTCTAGATTCAAGACACGTTAGACAGTTTCAGCAACCTTATACCTGAAGAGCAAGCTCACGTTACTTTTATGCGTCTTCTGCACTGTGGGTAAGCTTTACCGAACGTTGTATTTGCATTTAGCGAGCGTAAGACGAACGCGCGCTATTTTCAGATAAATTGGTTGCGTACGCTGGAGCGGTTCCGCGTCCTTCTCGAGAGGCCGGCAGTAGATGACATCGTGGCGGAAAGGAGTTCGGGGCTTATTCACACATCCGCTCTCCGTGTACGGTGATTTCCGAACTGCCAGCGGCAGGTTAGTAAACCCATGTGAGGTGCAACAGCCGGGTCTCTGACGAAGGGAGAGGGGCCGCCAGCTCTGCTGTTTCTCCAGCCTTGCACCAATAGTGCAAGCTGCGCATATTTAAAAAAAAATTATTTCCTCTTCACAGCGGAATCCATTTTGGTGCAATTCATGTTGATGCTGACGAGAACGACGATGACTGCGGTCACTTTTTGCGCTGAATGAGACACTGAAGGCTTTCGCCTTATGAAACAAAACGAGTGCGTGCATCCCTTAATTAAATGCATAGCGCATGCTTACGAAAAGAATTGGCCGCGTATCTGCTTGCCCCCATGCAAATGTCGTCCAGAGACAAAGGTATTCTGCCGCTGCTACATCGCAACACCCTCTCCTCTGCTTCCCCTCCAAGGTTGTTCTCTTCCCTCTCAATCTTCCCTATAATTGCTGCAATGAATGTTTACTAACTTGAATTCAATTTTACCGTGTTCGCTCTGCTCGCAGGCGACCTGTTGGTGCTTTTCCTTTTCGTTCTTCTTGGAACAGCTGGAGGAGACGGTCTTTGTGTTTATTTTTATCTCGCCTGTCTTGGACTTAGTTTTTTGCCACGTTTTTATTTATTTGTTATACCAAAATATACTACCCCATTTATTTATAATTACAACAGTGCGTTGTACCGAAGAAAAAAAAAACCCTGGTCCGGTTACGGTTGGGGTTCGGCTGAAATCATTTACTTCCGGTGCAGTTCCGGTTCGACTAAATTACACAACAAACTGGTTTGCGAAGCGGTTCGCAAGACTGAACCGGTTAGTGAACCGGTTCAGAAAGAATAACTATACCTCTCTGCGAAAAAAAAATTGACTTCGTAGTTTAAAGGGGGGAGGGAGAGAGAGAACAACTTTATTTAGCCGCATAAAATTGCGGCGACTACGTGCCGGATGGGGTGGTTCCCTCTTCTCGGGACCCATATGCTTCCGCGGCTGCTTGGCCCCTGGAGATCAGGACGAGCTGGTCTTCCAAGGCGGGGCTGGTTAGCAAGGTCTTCCATCGCTCGTTAAGGGGTGTGGGAAGGGTGATGGAGGGTTGGGTAAGGGGCGGGGGATTGTCTAGGTGAAATCGCACTCTCCGATGACGTGCCGGAGCGTGCCCAATTGCTCACAGAAGCTACACTCTTTCTCGTATATCTCTGGGTACATTCTGCTTTGGAGATAGGGGTGACCGTGACCAAAAGAACAACTTCGATTCATTTAAAAGGTCGCTTTGTCAAAATAGCCTTGGTGTGACCATAATGGCACCTTTAAACTGATAATCTGGAAAATGAAGGAAGTTGTTGCCGTAGGCCAGGAACGTTTTTGCCCAGCTGTTGTGACGTCACAGGGACATAATTATGCGACGGGCAGCCACCGACCACATCCACCTTTAAATATCAGGTCTGTGGGATTTAGTGGGGCTTCCAGTGTTGTTTTACAGTACTTCTTGATTGATAACATGCAGTTAAATCACTGACATATGTGTATTCCCACATTACGTCAGCGTTGACGTGGGGAAGAGTCAAATTTGAATGTTTTGCAATACTTACTACCTGTTTTTGGTGGAAACAACGTCCTGCGTGACTGGAATAGAGTGGAGCGAGTTAACAAAGGCTTTAGCTTTCAAATATAGCAAGGTCACGGTTTCTTTTGTTTTCATGGTTGCTTTTACGTGCCATGCGGAGTATGTAAGTAGACGGAGCAGGGTAACAGCGTGTACCACGAACTTAGGTGACTTATGTATGGAGCTGCATTTCACTTCCAGCAAATTAGAACTCTACCTCCGTTTTTATAACACTACCAATATACAACTAATGGTAAACAATCTGACTAATGCGTAAACATTTTTCCCAGCCGCTCTCTTATGTTAGGAGCCTCTATAGATAGTCAGCTTCAGCTCTATACAGAAGCGAATTGGTGGGACGATATTTTACCAAGAGGATACTTTACGAGATATTATAGGTAGTTTTATATAACTGTATGTAAGCACTAAGTATCCCTCTGCATCCAGGGAAATTATAAAATGCAACACGTAGGCATACTTAGTGTGTGGGTCGCTGTTGCGTGGTGCACAATCTGGGGGTTGATTCCAAGAGATCGAACATTCGTGCAAAAGAGGATTTTTGTTTTCTTTTAAATTATTTTAGTTATGCGGAAGCC
Organism: Haemaphysalis longicornis; assembly: GCF_048455015.1. Classification (NCBI taxonomy): domain Eukaryota; kingdom Metazoa; phylum Arthropoda; class Arachnida; order Ixodida; family Ixodidae; genus Haemaphysalis; species Haemaphysalis longicornis. The sequence goes on from NW_027526295.1 coordinate 77,401,912, forward strand.
AGGAAATAGTCCAAAAGAGAAATTTGCATTCATCTAGCGTGCGTACATCGCTAGAAAAAAAATTGGAAGGTGGCGCAGTGACGCGCGGAATCCAGCGGCTGCAGTTTTTACCAACTTTGTTGCTTTGCGCACGGCAAGGTGTAATCGTTCTGCCTAAAATTTGCTTAAAAACAAAAACAAAACCGAAGCTACAAACCGGTTAAAACAAATTGCGTTTTCCTGTGAACAAAAAATTTAGAAAAATGGATCCCGATTACTATACTCCCGAATGCGAAATTCGTGCGCAACATGTACTGTAGTCTTCTCAGTCATGGCGCATAGCTGCTGCGCCTCAGGAAGTGACCGGCGTAATCAGCGAATGCGCGGCGGCGCACTCTACTCTGTCGTTATCTTGCAGCGCATCGCTGCCACCGAGCATGTTGTTTCAAATCATGTTTGAACCTCCACGCAAATGTCACGTGGCCCGGATGAGCCACGCAACGAGAAGCATGTCTCACTGCCTCCCCCTCACACTTTCGCCACACTTTCCTCCGCCGTTTTCTTTCTGCCTTCGCTCGCTTGGTTACAACGCCATCACCGTGGCCGGCACCAATACATACTAGTGACCGCTATAGTGCTGCGCATTAAAAATCATGTATTCGGACCAGACGCCAGTTTGTCGCTCAATTTGACGCCACTATCTCCGTATCTGCCAAGTGACCAACTTGTAAGTAATAAGTAATGTCAGCCAGATATTTGTTAACATAGCTGTAAAATATCGCTTGTTTAGAAAATATATAAATATAGGCAAAAAAGATTGACTACCGCAATTTTTCTGAAAATGCGTAGCTTTAAAAATCACAATAAAAAAACCCTGTCTAGATTTTCATCAATAGTAGAAACACGAGACTCCTGAGACTGCTCAAGACGGCCAACAATACTGCTGAAATGCATGTTACACCGTTTTGGTTCTGCCAAAGTTATAAGCGGCTGCGCTTACGCATTCTAGACACGTCTCCTTGCTGCGCGCACCGCTACTGCCCTGCTTTTCCGGCTTCGTGGCCATCGGCCATACCATGCTGAATACGCCAGTTCTCGTCCGGCTTCGCGCTTTGGTAAAAAGTGCCTGTTCGCATTCATTTGACCACACCAGAGAATTTTGAACCTTTTACGAACTTCTAAAAGAGAAATGCGTGTGTTTTATTCCCTTTATTTGCGATGTTTCACTGAATAGGCGCTAACACAGCTACGCCTGCGGTGAAGACCCGACAAAAAATGTGCTTTGCGGGCGTCACTTCTCTTAGCAAAAACAAAGAGCAGGGCAAAAATTACGCCCATCTTCCCGCGAGGGAACCCTGGTGTGATGCGACGCATCGTGGGTTCAATTGGTGTTTCGCTGAAGGGACCGTCGCTTCCATCACGTCTTCATCGGAAGAATAAAGTCAAGCACGCAGTCGTCAAGCAAAGTGACGCGAAGTCGAACGAGAGCGAGCTCTGACTGAACCGCCGCAGCGCGCTACCCGCTTTATATTCACAGCGCCTGAAGGAGAGGAGACAGCGGAGGAGAGTCGCGCATGCGCGCACTTGCGCGACGGGGGCGGAGCGAAGCGAGCGAAGCGCGCGCACGCAGCTGTTGTTTATGATAATGAGACGGAGTGAGAGTGTTGCGCACATCTGTCGGAGAGAATAGCGGAGGATAGTCGCGCATGCGCAGGTGGCATGCGGACACCGCCGACGCCGACGCAGGAGAAACATGCCTCAGAGCAAGAGATGCGTCGCATCTAACAAAACAAAGATTTTCTTGGTGTGTCTTCTGCCGTAACTGACCCCGCACCGGCCACTGGCTAGGGAGCACTTGTTTAAAAATGTGGCTCTTGTTTGAATGACAAAAAATGAGAAAACTGCATTTGGTTTCGATGTCAGAAAGACACCGACATTTACCAGAACTTGCCTATAGTGTGTAAAAGCCCGCTGTGCAGTTTATTTATAACAGAGTTCGGGTCACAGCACGAGAATAGTACTGAAACGCAAAAAAAGTCGTAGGCATGGCCTTTTTGGCACGAAGGCAATAAAGTGAGATAACGTGGACGCCTGGTAATTTGCTGAATGAATTGACTGAAATTCAAAATGATTTCTTTCCTATTTAAGCCTCTCGCAAGACGCGATCATAACAATAAGATTAAATAGCTGACACGTAAAGGGCAAAAAAAAAAAATACGCAAGGGACAAGGAAGGACAACGGAGACAAGCGCTACTTCCAACTGACATTTATTCTTAAGAACCATCATATGTATACACAAGACGTGCGCAGATCAGCTCGAAATTATATTTTACAGCGCATATAAATATCCCGTGTGATCACTGCTAGTCCTCGATATAACAATATGCAGCAGCCAACGACTGTGTGTCCCGTGGTTCTCAAAACGCAAAGAACACAATGAAACAAGAACCAGAAAAAAATTATGAATTTAAATGAAGACTCCCCCCCCCCCCACCCCAACAAAAAAACAACGATAACAACATAAAAAGCAGGTGGCAGCCGATTTGGAATTACTGAGAAGCAAGACATGCAATTTCCTTATCAGACAAACCTACCGACGGCATGCTTATGCAAGCGTCGCCCAGGCTTTCCATTTCAGCCGCCTCAATGATTTCTCTTGCGAGTTGGTTCTTGTGCTTTGCTATGATTACGGTCTCATTAAAGCGAGGCGTGCATTTTTATCTCCGCCAGTGGTCACCGAGCTGCCCTGTGTGCCTAATCTTTACGTTTCGTAGATGCTCGCGCAATCGCACCTTCAAACATCGTGAAGTCTGCCCTACGTATTTGTGACTGCATGGAAGACGGATTAGCCTGGTCATCCATTTTTTTACACGGTCGTTTTTGTCAACCGGGCAGTGGGTGACTTCTTCACCAGATCGGCCAGGGAAGGGACGAAAACGAACCATGAGACAGTTATGCACTACCATCCAGAGAGTCATAAATATCCTCCAGCTGATAAATCCCTCAACAACATTGAACAATCAACCAGCTCCAAAATAATACAATCTATACACCGCTAAATTACCGTGGATATATCCACGAGCTTACCGACCCTAATGCTCCCTTATGTAAAGCCAAAAGAGCCCATGTAGCTTATTTTGTATGCCTGCCCCGAGGATCACCTTTCTAGCAGTCTGCAATTTCCGAATTCAGAGCAGTGAGAGAGCGCGATGCTCAGCACCGACCCGTTGATGGAGGTCTGCATGGTGAGATTGTTGGCAGGTGTAGTCTTGTCGCCCCCATCCCCGTAACCAATAACTCACCATCCCTTGCCCCTTTTATGACAAAATTAAAGTTTTGTTGATGCGTTCATTAAGCGAGCTAATACACAATACTCTTGTCGGACCAACAAAGTATAACGGTATAAAGAAATTATATCTTAAAATTTCGTTTTTGCAGCGAAGCTGTTAGCTTCTCGTTGGTGCGAAAATGTTGTGTCGCAAACAAAAAAACTTAGGCAGGATCTAGCAGTTCTTGCGCAAGACGCCGAACGCATGCGTCAGGCTTGGCCGGAGCCAGAATTTGCCATCAGAGAAGCCCAGGGCAATCTATTCTTGCAATCAGGCATGCAGCATAGAGGTATTCGTTATTCAGTATTCGTTAAAAAAACCCGGCCCAAACATCCAAACCGCACGATAAATGATAAAGCGCCTGTGAACAAGGGGACCAACCTATGTGTTTTTGGTAAACACAACGTTGGCAGCTGCTCGCCAAAAGGGGGGTTGACGTCATTCGAGGGCGACCGCATGCCTCAGCCTCTGCCGCCAGAGAAGCCGAGCCCAAGTGACAACCAGCCCGACGAGATGATGAGGAACATTTCGACTGATTGTGGGGGTTTAACGCGCCGACGCTACACAGGCGATGAGGCGCGCCGTAGTGGAGGGCTCCGGATTAATTTAGACCGCCTATGGATATTTAACGTGCGCCGAAAGCTCGTACACACGGGCGTTTTCGCTTTTAGCCTCCATCAAAAAAGCGGCCTCCGCAGCCGGGAATCGAACCCGCGACCTCGTGCTCAGCAGCACAACGCCTCAGCCACTGAGACGGCAGACATTTCAGAACCTCCCATAAAAGCCTGTGCAGTGGTTTACAAGAGCTTCATTGGACCTTCATTTTCGCAGGGCGGGTTGGCGGCCATTTTCTTGTGCTATGTATAAAAGTAAAATACAATGATTGCTGCGAACCATGCATTTGGTTTCTTTATATTTTGTTTTTGCCGACCGGCTGCGCCGAGCTGTGTTATCTGTGTTATACGTGGGTCAAATTAAGCGCGCGTTCCGTTCTTTATGCCACACGTGTTATCTCCTTTGATAGGGAGAGCGTCTCTAACTAACATCGACAGCCTAGAATAATGTTCTTTGATCTACAGTGTTCTGGACGTAATTCGACGGTTCGAGAAACACTCGCGCCCAAAGATAAATGCCCGCACAGCAGACGCCGCGGTATTCAATTCGCGAACACTCGCCTGCGCACGTCACTTTGCTGACTGCTGCTTCGCCGCCTGTGTATTTTTGAGTTGTTAGGGGAGAACGGTTCGCTCCAATAAACTTGCTTTTACTTCAAGTCAACTGCGTCAGCTTTGGCTTCGCGACAATATTACGCCGGATAATTGTCGGTAAACCATTCTTTCGTTATTTTATCGTTCATTTCGTGCTGGTGCACAATGCTTGTATAGTTGCAGCGGGAAGCGCAAAGCAGATGTTTCATATCGGCTGCACGCAGCAGAGAGCGCGATATTCTGCGTACGGCCAGCAGCAACATACGATTTTAATATTGCTGCGCATTTCTTTCCCTGAGTTGCAACTACGAATAGGCAAGGTGCTGATAGTTCTGTTATTTATCTAAGAGGTAAAAGTCCATGGACGAAATCTTGCGAAATCGACCGAAATTTCCGAACAGAGGATGGTCGAACCGTTTCGTCGAGAACAAGTAACCGTTATTTATTTTTTTCGGTTCAGTTCCAATTCGGGTTGAGCGTGCTAAAAAGTAGTGGTTCGGGTTCAGGTTTAGTTCCGGCAGAAATACCGGTTCGGTACCGGTTCGACACCCTGAATTAAAAGAATGCTGCTATAAATTATTTATGTATGTTGTGCCTCCATGATGCCTAGTGTTTCTTTTGCTCAAAAATGTTGATATGAATGATGCACGTCAGAGGTAGGACTATTTTGTATACATACTTTTACTTGCGGTCAGGAATTTCTTCAAACTTTGGCGCGCCGGCTGAATAGTCGGTCGGACAAAGGGATACAGAGTAGTTTCTCATCCAGGTAGTTTCTCATCCAGACACGTAAGTCTGCTTATATGCTTACAATGTCGAAGTATTATGGTTTCCACAGGCGGTATTTATCAAAGACGTCTGTACGGCTACATCACGAGTGGGTCACGCTGATTAAATTCAGCTACCATAATACTGATATGTAGCCTCTCAGTGTGGAGTTCCGAATGGTTTGCGAACTGGCAACCATAGAGTTTCATACAATAACAACTAGAGAGGAATCTGGTGCTGCGATCGTACGCCTCAATGGGCGTGATGGGTAGTTCTGGATTCGGATTGGCTCTCGATGGGCTTGTGGACGTTACTATGGATTGCAGGCAGTTTCGTTTTCGTTTCAGATTTACATGAACGCATTTTCCTACGCGGTGTGTTGAAAGAAGCATAAAAAAATACGTTTTTCTTTGAACTGAATGTCGCACGCGGACTGATGCCGCCCTGAGTAGAAATGTTTTATAACCCGGAGTTGCGAATCGGATGGGTTACCAATTCATTGCCGCACAGCGAGCACGAAAACACAAAGTGACAGCGCTCTGTGCGGCGAAGTTGCCTGCGAATTAGGAGTTGTGGCGCTGCTCATTCGGGAGAGCAATGTATTGTCAAAGCTGAAGACGGTTGCGAATCGCTTGGAACAGCCACACCTTTCCTGCGAACGCCGGCTCCTACGGCGTGGAACAGCGGTACCGGCGGCTGATAGGAACGCAGCTTGATTAATGTCACTAATTCAGGCAAGAATAACTTCTCCAAAGCTAATCGGCTTCTTTTTTTTCAATGAGCACAAAACTTTTCTTAGTATTGTTATGTGGCAGCAGGACACAGATGAGACGAACGATGGGATGGGGTGAAGCGATCTGCAGTAAACCCGCTGATAGCGAACTGCAATATGCACTGCGATTAGTTCGATATATTGAATAGTTCGATATAGCCGAACCCGCTTATAACGAACTTATTGTTACGAGTTCGCAATCCGCGGGAGCCATCCCCTCTCCTAACTCCCCCATCCGCGTATGCAGAAACGAACACAGTAAATTAGCCATTACCATACACAAAATAATCCATTTATTGCAAATAATAAAGCTACTTTCCGCCTTAACTGCCTACTTTGCAAAAAAGCGGTGATTTTTGTTTTCACTTTTGTTTTGTCAGCTTCAACTAGCATAGCATTGTCTGCACGAAACATTGTTTGTACCAGTTCGAGTCCGCGTCCTCCAAAATCTAAAAAAGCACTGGCGGAGCACATCGACCGCCGAAAGCGCTTCATTGTAAGCGTCGGACGGCTTTCACTCGCGACATCATCGCTGGCGAGCTCTTCCCACAGTTCACCGATGCTGCTGTCTTAGAGAAAGTTGCAAAATGGGCGAGCACGAAAAACCTGCACTTTAGTATGAACAAATACGAGAACACACGACCAATTTTTAAGATGCAGGGTAACAATATTAAGGTAGAGAAAGAGATAAAGATATTAGGAGTCATCATAGATAGTCGCCTAAGCTTTATGAGCCATTTAAATTATATGAAAGACAACGTTACTCTGCTGGCGGTGAATTTATCGAAATTCACATCTAGAAAAAAAGGAATGACAAGTCAACATTTAAGAATAATATACTTAAGAGCTATTGAAAGGATAATTGTATATGCAGCACCCTTCTGGTATTCAGCTAAAAGTCACATTAAGCGGAAATTGAGGTCGATACAGAGGATAGCTCTACTAAAAGTAGCCAAAGCCTATCGAACAGCGCCTAATATCGCTTTGAATATAGTAAGTAATATCTTGCCAATCCATCTTACGATTGAGAAGGAGGTAGAAACGTACAAGATTATGAAAGAAGATAAACCTTTTACATGGGAAGGTGTGGCATTCCATAGAAATAATATAATAAATAAGATAGACAAGTGGGAAAGGCACCCAGCAAAGTTATTAGCTTTCCCTTACAATAGAGAACATTCAGAGGAAGAGGACTGTCAATTTCACATTTTCATGGATGGGTCGAAATCAAATGACAAAGTAGGTGCGGCCTTTGTGGTTATGAATGAAAATTTGAGTATGGTCGATTTTTGTCAATATAGTTTATCGAAATTTTGCGATAACTTTCAGGCGGAGGTGGTAGCACTAACCAAGGCAATAGAGTATATCAGTTCCAAGGAATGTAAAAAGGTACAAATAATAACAGACAGTCTTTCAGCATTACAGGCCATTAGCAATCCTTATAATAAAAATCCCATGATTTTGGAAGTTAAAAAACTAATAGAAAGCAATAAGGGTAAAGGAATAATCCAACTGGCACACATAAAGGGTCATTCAGGCAATCCGGGAAACGAATTAGCTGACGATTTCGCAAAAACAGCAGCAGAGCAAGGAGAAAAACTTACCATCCCGATGACAAAGCATTTCATTAAAAAACAATTATTTGCAGAGGCTTCAGACAGGTGGCAAAAAGAATGGGTTAAGGAGGGTTCCAGCACTCAGGCGTACCAATGGGTCCCCAACGTTAAAAATATCCCAAGTCACTTCCCAACAAACCATTTTGTATCACAAGCAGTGATGGGCCATGGCAGGTTCCCCCACTATTTGTATAGGTTTGGGCTTATAGATGATAAAATATGCAGTTGTAAAAAAGAAGCTAACAGTTTTGACCATTACTTAGACGACTGTCCAAGGACGAAATCCCTTAGAGGTAAATTCAAGAAGACACTAAAGCATCAGTTATCCAAACAAAAACAAGAAATAATAAAAGACGAAAAGCTAACAGAGTTCCTAGCACAAATGGTAGAAGAGATCAATAAAATAATATAACTAAAGAGGAATAGTTTACTGGGTATTCCGCCGTGCTCACTATTGATTTCACCCCCCGGAGGGGGAGGAACGGTTCACTGCCGCACAAGACCACCACACCACCCAGGGGCTCGACATGGCAAACTTATATCCATCAACCAACGTGGGTATAAAACTGGAAGGATCACCGAAAGAAGGCCAATCCACACTTGAAAAAAAAATGAAATCAAAGTAATGAAACCACAGACTCCTGAGGCGGCTGGCAAGCATTTTTCCAGTGGCGGTCTCACAGGGGGTCAGGAAGTGGGAGAAAAAAGACAAGGAGCAAATAGGAATAAGCCTCTATCGCAGGGTGGGTCATCACCCTCAAAACTTCGACCAAGTACGTGGCCACCAGGACGATAGAGGTGGGGCAGTGGATTTTTGATTATTCCTTCTCGAGGAGGTGGTCTTTCGCAGTAGCACAGCTTGATGCTGTCAATACTGCACAAGGTGCAACAATGCTCCAATTCGAGTGTGCGCAACAATGCCCGGAGACCCTGGGGATAACTCGGAAAAAGGAAAAAAAAATGAAAGAAGGTAACTGCAAAAGCACAGTCTTGGTCTGAGTTGGTGACCCCCTGGCATACCTAGGCGGGAAGGTGCATTTCGTGGCAAGAGGTGGACAAATACCCTCCCCCGTGGGAGGTATGTTCAAGAAGAGCACGGAATTGCAGTAGAGTGGTGGGAAGTATTATAAACAGGGTGGGCAGGGACTAAAACGGGAATATATCAACCAGGGCTGGTCACTCAGGAGGGCACAATTACAATTGAGGACCCATTGGTGTTTTAGTGCGCTTATAACAAAAATAGAAGACCAAGTAAAAAGATGCACACAGGAAATTAGGAAGGGTTACAAAGGGGATGGGAAAAAAAAAATATTGTTAAAGGGTACAACTGTATATGTACAGTAAGGTTTAAGGAACAGAGGAAGAGATATAGTGGCCGCACCCGCTTGAAAATATCTGAGGTTAGGTGGCAGATATAATCGCGTAACGGGGTGCAAGAAATCATATATTACTGAAAATGAGCGATAAACACGACATAAGACAAATAGGGTGAAATAAAGTAGGCAGTACAAATTATAAAGTGAGTATAAGTTGAAGGAGTGGGAAGCAGTGGAAGTCTAACAAATTTTCGTAAAAAACGAGTTGCAACAACAATCAAGATAGCTCAGGTTGGAACATCAGTAACAGCAAGATTCAATATGATGTAAAGGGGAGGAAAAATGCGGGGAAGGGGGGTCGGGGGAAGTAATCAGTTTCTGAGTTTTACAGAAGGGCTACCAGGACACAAGGGACAGCAGGACAGGGGAAGATGAAGATCGGATCACGGCAGAGAACGAAGACGGCAGATCAAGACAGAAGATCAAGAAGAGTCAACGTTGAGCATGAAATTTCACCATCGAGGAAGCACTTAAACTGCATTTGTGTTTGCATATCAAGATCACATGTATGAAGACCGACATGTTGACTCATAACCGAGCTTCCACATAATAGTTTAAAAAATACCACTGATTGCCTCCCGTCCCCTCCCTTGACTTGGTTTGGCGTGATAGATCTCTCTTCTTTCTTCTTTCTTTCTTCTTTTCCTCTCGTAAAAACACTCTTTGACTTAGGTCCAGTTTGTTTATTTTTAATTGGCGTCACCCGTGATACGTATGTGGTACGGGTTGGGCTTTTATTTTATTTTATAGCCCTTTATTTTGTCTGTCTGTCTTGGTCCGGACTCGCGGAATTGGCGGGTTCCATCGTTATTCCCGCGCGTCGGAAACAGTTACTGAAAGTGTCGGGCATCACGACACTCCGTACGAGGCGCAATATCTCAGTCACGGCTCTTGCTCCGTGGTCGTGGCCAATCCACATCTCAATCGCCGCTTCGAGACCATGCATTTCGGCAGCCATTTTAGGCGCGCAGAGTTCGATATATCGGATGTGAACTTCGTTATAAGGAATATTTTCCCCATGTATTTCTGTAACTGAAATGTTTTTGTTCGATATATAGCATAATTCGCTCTATCCGGGTTCGTTATAGCCGGGTTTGACTGTATTAGAGAGTTTTAGCTAACCGTTTTCGACGGTCCGCTCCGGTATCGGCGGCACGCTCAGCGCAACCGTAGCCAATGCCGTTCGCTGCCAAGCGCGCTACACATGCGCAATGGCGCTCCCGCTTGCTATCAGAGCGGAGCGGACCGTGAAAGACAGTCAGCTAAAACTCGCTATTTACAGAATGGGCATAGCGGCCATGACACAGACCTCGCGCAAGATGCGCGCCAGGAACATCGTCGTCGTCGTAATCATTCTTCGGTCAAGGAGCTGCGAGGCATTGCCCACCTTAGTCCCGTAACAGTATTACAAACTACAAGCGCCGAAACGTTTACAAATAGTTTTTAAAGAAGTCGATCGATCGATTGTGGGGGTTTAACGCGCCGACGCAACGCAGGCGATGAGGCGCGCCGTAGTGGAGGACTCCGGATTAATTTTGACCACCTGAGGATCTTTAACGTGCGCCGAAATCTCGTACACACGGGCGTTTTTGCTTTTCGCCTCCATCAGAAAAGCGGCCGCCGCGGCCGGGAATCGAACCCGCGACCTCGTGCTCAGCAGCGCAACGCCTTAGCCACTGAGCCACCGCGGCGGTTTTTTTTTTTTTTTTAAAGAAGTCCGCGTCCTGCTGTAGTTGGCGGCAAATGGCAAACCTGTTCCACAAACCTCCTCGACTCCGCGTCTGCTTTTTATTTAAACGCACCGTTTTATTTCGTACAAAACCAGTTTTTTGCCACTAACTTTGTTGTTCGCCATGTAATTTGTAAACGGAGAACCGGGCAATAAGAGTTTTCTTGTCAAAAAACACAATTTGCGCAGCCAGAAGCCCGTTTCGATCCTACGCTATCCGGTTCCAGAACTACCCATCATTCCCATTGAAGCGTAAGCGCCGCTGCCGTGTTCGCGTTGACGCTAGCGCCAGTTTCCCCTCTAGTCATTATTGTATGAAACTCTGTCCTGGAAACCAACCAAGACGAAGAAAGAAAAGCAAAGAAAGAGAGGAACACATAATGTATCTTCAGTAAGTGTCGCCAGGGAAAATCATAAGGGAGTCACTTTCAAAACATGTAAGCTGACGTAAGCTCCCCTAGGAATGTTATGTTTACTGCTATACAGTAAACAAATGCTCAGGACGTCCGCTAACTATTTAAATCGTGAACTGCACAGATTACAGTGCACTATGCGACCACGAATGAGAAAGTTCCACCACCGTCTCTTTAAAATGACAGTGAGCGTTAAATAGAAGTGTTTATTTTATTTCTGAGTCACTGCCGAAATATTGGCTCACAGTTTCAGTGTCTAGTACTCGCAGCCGAAAATTACATCTGAGCGCTGCAGAAAAAATAAACAAAGAAGTTCACTGCAGTCCCGTCTGCGGCGTATACGACGTCCCAGGAGGGCAAAAGGGAGGCCAGGGTCGGGCCGTTAGAACCAGAGGAGCCGCTTTCAGGCAGCCGGTGTTTCGAGATAACAGATGCCCCGGGCGCAGAGCCCAATTGGTTAGCTTTTCCCATAGGACTGCCGGGGCATCTTCGCAAGTTCAAAGAGAGGAGTAGAAGGAAGAGCCGGCCGCAGCGGAAGCCCCCATCGGATCACTGGCGCGAACTCAGGCGAGTTGTTCTCATACATGAACAGAAGGCAATACCAGCGCTAGGTTGCGCGGAACAGAATGCGGCCATCCTCTTTTTGGGGAAGTTGGCTTCTGCCTTTTCCCTTCGGAACCAACTGTATCTCCAACGCCAGGAGTTCGAAGCCCACCGGAGCGTTACCGCGGAGCGCCAAGTAGACTTCTCTTCGACTTAGCGGAAACCGCGTCTTTTAGTGCTTCTGCTGTTAATTAAACGTTGGTTCGGGTTTATATGGGTGGGGGCGGGCCACTTATAGGTGTGGCTTTGCAGCATATGAGTGGACGTAGTGCAACATTGATGCGGCTCCTGGTCGACAACGGCTTTGGCAGCCTCTGCGTGCACACGTTCCTCGGTTTATTATTATTTATTTACTTATTTATGTCACCTTTAGGTGTAAGGGATTTACAGAGGGGAGTGGTTACATATGTAAGGGGTGCAATACAGCAACAATTAAATAATAAAAAGCTGCAGGAACAGGAGTACAGGGCGAAGTGACGCTTTGAAATACATTGCTAATTTATGCCTCGCGGAACTTTGCGGTACCTTGAATGCCTGAAATAAATTGATACGGAAAGGTGTTGCCAGTCCTTTGATGTGCGAAGAAGGAAAGACTGGAAGCAAGCTTTGGTTGGGCATGCCATGACGGCTAATCGTGCATTTTTATCAATGTGGAACGTAACACTTGACGAGAAGAAATAGCGGATGAAAGGTAAAAGTGATTCCGGTGCTCAATTTTGTGAAACAATCGAAATGATTTCATTTGCGGAGAGTTGTAAAACGAGGTACTAAATGCAAGAAATTTTAGGGCGCAGCGCTTTAGCCGCCGGTACCTGGGTTTCGCGGCGGCGGCGGCGTCCGTCTTTATCCGAGTGTCCGTGTGAGCGAACGAAGCAGCCCAGGCAGGGAAAAAAATTACAGCATCTTCCCGTAGGGCAACCCTGAGTAGTATTCGAAGCAGCCATGGGGTCGACTGAAGTTCCCATTAGTTTTCAGTTTGTCGTTTCCGTTGACGTTCAACTTCGCGTGCCTTCGTTGTATCAGTAGCTTCGTGACGTAGTTTGAATGAGTGAAGGGCATAAGGCGCGTTCGTAGCACATGCTCCCGTCTCGGTTTGTAGCAAAAAAAAAAAAAAAAGAAGACGACGACTGCTGCTACGGCCACGTTTGCAATGCATTCTGCTGGAAACAGCGCATCGGCCTTGGGCCGAGGTACTCAAGTCGCTTCGTCTGACGACTCCGGAACCTACAAGGTCGTACTTCCCCGTCTGCCTTCTGGTAACACCGTTCTATACTCCGTGTTCTTGCATGCTGACCTGTCTGGACGACCGTACCGTGCCCCCGACTATCCTGATGCTTTGCTTGCCGTTCTAGACACCAAGGACATTCTCGCTTGTGGTCAATATCAGATGAGTCACTTGTGGCTTGTCACATGCGTCAACGGTGCAGCGAAACAAAAGCTAGTAGAGCGAGGCGAAGTTGCGCTCAAAGGCTTTAAGTGCCTGGTCATTGATCCTGAGAGCAGGAATATCAAAATGAAGCTTCTTTGGCTTTCCCCGCACATAGAGCAACGGCGAATGGTAGAAGCGCTGGAACCGTATGGCACGGTTCAGTCTATCACAAGAGAAATGTGGCATTGTAATGGCATAGAGGCTTGGCAGATGATCAACAGAGACGTGTCATTCACGCTGAAGGATGGAATCTCAGTCAACTCGCTGCCGCACCTACTGGACGGCTACGGTGAACAGTCGCTCATCTTGATTCTTGGGCGTCCGCCACTCTGCTTGCGCTGCAACAGGGTAGGCCACATAAGGAGGCAGTGCAAGACTCCGCGTTGCAAAAAATGCCACCGTTACGGCCACATGTAATCAGCGTTTGTGCAAACCTACGCAGACAAGCTTCGTTCGGGTCGTGAAGCGGAAGATGACACTGTTGCATCTCACATCATGGATGCAAGTGAGGTCGTGGATTCTTCAGGGGAAGCTGTTGCGGAGCAGCGGCGAGAAGATAGGGCTCCTGCGGTGCCCACGGAGGATGCGTCCCGTTTGGTACCGCCTGAGGATCAAGGAGGGGGCGCTAACGTTGCGGTCTTGCCTGCAACATGGGCCGAGTCGCCACCTTACCTGGATCGACCACCGTCGACGGAGAATGAAGAAATGGAACTTGACATTGGTACCAAAAAGCGACCTGCGCCCCTTGATGAAGCGGAGGCTTCGGGTGGAAAACGAGAGGTCATGGAGATAAAGCAGGCGAAGAAGTTCCTTGACAGGGATGCTTCGGATCCTGCTTCTGCTGCTTCGGCGGCGCTATCGACGGCTTTGGCGCCGGGTGCCACATCCCCCTGCGATACTGGCCTCATAAGCTCAGAGGCTCCTCTAGTTGCCGACCCTGCATCATCATCAGGGGCAGCTTTGGCTGCCTCCCCGGCTGCGGAAAGTGAAACTACTGGTCGCCGTCTTGCTGCCCGGCCTCCAGATCCTGATGGAACTGTTGGTAGGCGAGGTAGAGACGCTCCACTGCGGTAGGGTGTCATGGTGGGAGCTCTTTCTTTTCAGTTTGGAAGGTTAAATGTTCGTGGCTTACGTAACAAGAGGCGTCAAGGCCAGCTTCTTCACCTAATGCGGGGTTGGAAGCTTGATATATTGGCCATTCAACAAACGAAAATTCAGTCGGATGAAGGGACTGCGGAAGCTCTAGCTCCTTTTCAATCAGAGTACGAAGTGTGCGTTAGCCACGCCAAAGGGTTATCTGCTGGGTGCATGCTCTTTCTGAACAAGCGCCTCCAATGCTGTGTGGAATTTGTATCCACTGATTCGGAGGGACGCCTTATCGTATGTGATCTAATGATCGCGAGACAGTCATGGAGGTTTATTGTCGTTTATGCACCGTCGCAACCTCGCGAACGGGAAGAATATTTCCTGTCATTACAGAGTCACCTGCGTACTGACCGGCACCTAATGGTCTTAGGTGATTTTAACTGTGTGTGTAACCCGAGTGACAGGTCATGTGAGCACCAACGATCGGACTTAAGCGCTACAACATTGGAAAACATTGGTTGTGACTTTCACCTTTGTGACATTGGAGAAAATGTCCGACTGCAAAATTGTTTTACACATTTGCAGGGAGCCTCTCACGCTAGGCTAGACCGTATTTATGTTTCTTTAGATTCTCTACCGTGTGTCCATAGCAACTCTGTTCATCCGGTATTTTTTAGTGACCATTGCCTTTTATCTGCTGCGCATGGTAGCCAACAGTGTCGAAGTCGTCGCCTGAATTGGGAATTGTGGAAATTTAATAATTCTTTACTATCCCATCAGCCCTTTTTAAATCGTGTGCCAGAAATTGTGCAAAATGCAAGAAATCGCTATGATCTGCCAATGCCCGCACGGTGGGAATTATTTAAGCAAGAAGTGAAAGTCACGGTAATTGAAGAGGCTACAGTGATGGCGTTTGAAAAGGAAACAACACAAATCACCTAAATAAATTGTTGAGAGAACTTTATGAACTTGAAGGCCGATGTCCAGGTCAATATATGGATGACGTTCGGAATGTCAAGGCGCAGCTACAGGCGTTTGATGTTGAGAAATACCGGGGAGCACTAGTGCGAGCGAGATCACCGCGCTTTGCTGAAGTGCAACCGTGTCGCCGGCCTCTAGGTGATGAGAGCCGTCATGCTCTGTCTAAACAAATACTGTACTTACCCGATTCTAACACGCACCTTTTTTCCGCAAAAATAGGCCGATAAATCGCATGCGCGTTAGAATCGGATATGAAACCGAAATTTCGAAACAGCTGAAATGTCGTTCCACCCATCGTCATCGCCATCTCAAATGGCGCCAAAGCTTTTAGCAACCATTTTTCGGATCTAGGTGCCCAGCCTTTTGTTTCGGCACTCACACAAATCGTCAAATTATTCCACTTGCGTGCTTGATAACAGTAATTAGCAGCAGCGGCAACAAAGGTGCGCCGCTTACGCGGCTTACGAGCGGCTCCCACGCGTTCTCAACGAGCGGTTGGCTGAAGCGTATGCCTCTGGAGAAGCTCGCGGGATGGGCATGCGAGGCGTGGGCCACAATCCCATCGAACATGGTTGAACGTTCGTTCAGAAGTGTGGCATCGCGAACGCGCTTAACCGCACCAATGACGAGATGTTGCGGTCAGCGGAAGGCGACAAGGAGCTCTCGGAGTGTGACGAGGAGTGAGATGAGTGAGATTACTTCGGGAAATAAATCGCCCGTTTCTCTCGCATTCGTTTTTCTTGCTCACAAAGTCCCTTGCGCGTTACAAACGGAGGTGCAAGTTTTTTCTGTTTTTTGCCTGGAAAATCGGGTGCGCGTTCGAATTGGGGGCGCGTTAGAATCGGGTAATTACGGTACTTGAAATTGAGTATAAAGGGAAAAATTACTGATGACACTACTGTGATAATGATGGCCTTCGTCGATTATTATAGAGCTGTATTCCAAACTCCCAAAAAAGCGGTGAGCGAGGACTCCATTGACAAATTCATTAGTTTGCTGCCCAAATTAAACCAGGACGAGTGTGAATCTATTGACCAGGAGATTGGCATTCAAGAATTGGTGTCTAGCATTGAATCATTGTCGAAAGGCAAAACCCCGGGACCTGATGGTCTCACTGCAGAATTTTACCACACATTCTGTTCTCTGCTGGTTCCATTTTTACTTGAGGTTTACCGCGAGGCTTACAAGACTGGATTTCGTCCACCTACACTGTACGAAGGCCACACTGTTCTAATCCCCAAAAGTAATGATCCTGACAAACTGCGTAAAGTAGAAAGATATCGTCCCATTTCCTTATGTAATGTAGATTATAAAGTCTTCGCTAAGATTTTTGCCTACCGTCTTCAAAATGTAATTGAGCTACTAGTTGGTGACCATCAGACATGTGGCATCCGTAGGCGATCTATTCAAACTAACATACACATAGCAAGGTCTATATTGGAGTGTGTTTCGGGTACGTCAGCCCAGGTAGCCTTAGTACAACTAGATTTGGCAAAGGCATTCGATCGCGTCAGCCACCAATTCCTGTTTCGTGCTCTACAGCATGTGAACGCAGGATCTTGCCTTACCGAAGGTATTCAAATATGTTATGCTAATGGCTCGACAATTGTGATAGTCAACAATCGACTAACCCAACCAATCCACCTTCCTTCATCGGTTCGTCAAGGGTGCCCATTATCACCACTCTTGTTTTGCTTATATCTGGAACCATTATGCATGCGCATAATAGAGGACATTAATGTTAGAGGGTTCACGCTATCGTCCTTCGAAGTGAAAATTTTAGCATATGCTGATGATGTCGCTTTATTTTGTACTGACAAGGCCAGCGTGGAGAATGCTCTTGCCATTACACAAGAATTTTGCGAGGTTTCAGGTGCGGCTCTGAATTTCGAGAAAAGCTGCGGATTTTGGTTGGAAGAACGGGGAACCACACCCGATTGTTTCGCCGGAATCAATTGGAATAGAGAGCTAACTGATTTAGGAGTACCCCTCTCGCAGTTTCGCAATACTGACTCGCATTGGTCGGAGCAGGCGGTGAAACTACAGCGCCAAGTGAATGTCTGGCGGGGACGGCAGCTGTCCATCTTTTCTCGTGCTCGGGCGTGTAACACGTTCCTTGTGACCCGACTTCTTTATGTCCTACAGGTGTTACATTGCTCACGACTCAGGATACAGGCTTTTCACCGGATTTTTGCAACCTTCATTTGGTGTTCGCGTAGTGAGCCAATGCGTCGCGATAACCTTTTTCTTCCGGTTGTGCGAGGGGGACTTGGGCTTGTTCATCTGTTTCTTTGGCAGCTTCTTTCTCGTTTATTCTACTTTCGAGATGCTCAACATTTCTTTTTGAAAGCTGTACTGCAAATACGTCTTGCACATTTTCTCCCTCATATTGTGGTGTCTTCGCTGTCTGTGGACGCAGCCCGAAGCCCGCGAGGTTTCCTCAAAGAAGTGGTTGACACGTTTCGCTTCTTACAGGCTCGGTTTAGCCTTGAGTACATATTTACTGCTTCGCGCGATTCTATTTCTGATGCCCTGGTTGCTGGGCGTTTTCCCACACCTTTATATCGTGTTCTGTACCTACAGTGTCCGTACCAGGATGTCCTCAATAGAGTGTAAAATGTGTGTTCCGCCAGGTGTTAAAACATTTTTTAAAATTACACACTGGCACGCTCCCTGTTAGAACTTGGATGAAAGACCGGGGTGTGTTTATAGCTTGGTCGACAGACTGTCGGCTCTGTACTCGACCAGAGACAATTGATCACTGCTTTGTAGACTGCAGAGATGCAGAGATGGTGTCTTTTTCTGGGACATTTTACAACGAACGCTCAGAACGCCTTTCTCTATCCGATTTTTGCCATTTAACTATCTTGGTGAGCCGCCTTATGACATGTTTGTGTTGATTGGTTTGTACAGTCTGTGGTGATGCCGCTTATGTGATAGGCATGCTGAGCCACCAAGATCAACTAAGTCCTAATTCCGAGAAACTGTGGCATTTGTACATAGTGTGTATAGTTTGCTTGAACAACCACCTGACTGGTTCCCTCTTTTGAACGCTTGTGTGTGTTTGCCTGAATTTTGATGTATATGTGCTTCTCATAACTTCAGTGTAGTCTTTTGTTTGCTTGTATTCCTCGTACTGCAACGTCTGAGCGTATTCTCCCATGTAATAAAGAAAAAAAAAAGGTTTGTAGCGCAGTGGGAAGAGCGCCACGTACCTGCCCTTGCGGCCAGAGAGTCGTGGGATCGAAACCGGGCGCCGCCTAACCATTTCTTTTTATAGTGGACTGCGCTGACGTCAGCCCAAACGCTGACGGGGCTGAAGAGATGCGCATGCGCAGTAGAGTGCGGACGGCGGACAACGACAATGAGGGAGGGAGGGACACAGCCCCGCGCGTGAGATGCTCCGCATCTAAAAATGGAGAGGAGCGTCTGGCGAATTGGGAAAGAGAGGGTGGCCCACGCGACTGAGGCGTCATCCCTCTCACTGCCTCCACCCCTCCATTTCACTCTTTAGGCATGCGTCAACGAGGACGCCCTCCTTTTCGCGCTTTCCCCATACGCTGGTCCGTTCACTGCTCATCCGACACAGGTGACATTTGCGCGGGAGGTTCAAACACGATTTGTAACTACTTGCTCGCCAGCGGCAAGGCCCTGTGGTATAAGAGCAGAGTAGCGCGCGCCGCCGCGCGTTCGCCCATCACGCGATCACTTTCTGAGACGCAGCGGAGACGCGCCATGGCCGAAAAGACTGCACTTTGCGCTGCGCACAAATTTCGCATTAGAGAGTATAGTAATCGTCTGTGCATTTTTTCATCAACGTCACTCCAGCTGCCCTGCTGCATTTGCGAAAGAGGCAACGAGCGGCACTGTTTTGTGCTAGTTTGAGTGCCTTAGGGAAAGTTTCAGAGTTGAGTCCCACACGAAGACTTCATATTCAAGTTTGGAAGGGTATTCAGGTATCAATCATTGATGTTTTAGACAATTCCGGGTGTAGCTTTTATTAAAACTGAGTCGCTTCCCAGCATAATATATAAATACTTGAACATGCATTTAGCACTGATTCAGGTTTATCAATTTTTGTTCAGGTTTTTACTGAAACAGATTTGCCTACCAGAAAGAACAATGACAATCAGAATAAGGACTCAGAATTTACTCTGCCGAAGGGACTTCCTGGGCCAAGTTAAAAAAAAAACCGTTCACACAGGCAGGAAGAGCATTACAGATCAGTGAAGCAATATTGGCAAAGATAAATAGATAGCAAAACACATAATATCGATAGAACATAAATTAACAGAGATATATGGAAATAACGGGATACAGATTTCACGGTCGTACACAATAAAGCAAGGTTCATTGTGAATAATGGTCATTGATTACTAGGAGACTGTTGACTACGACTGATGCTTTAATGATTTATGAAATAAGTGTTCTGAATGGATGAATTTGATGTTTTTGGGCAATGAATTCCACGGCATTATTCCTGAAAAGAAGACTGTTTCCCGTAATTTGTACGCACTTTTTGTAGTATCAGATTTTTTTTTCCCGCGAGTTTGGAGTTATTGGGGCGTAGAAATTTTAGGACCGAAATATTATTGGTGACAATACCTTTCTTTCGCAGTCGATGAAGTGGAAGCTCGAGCTTAGCTTTATTGAGTATCTGAGCGAAAGAATTTTCAGATTCCGGTAGCTTGGAAGGGCAGATGTCTGGACAGGATTGAAGGAAATCAGGCCTACTGGTTGGTTTTGAAAGTGTGGAAGGTGAGACATGCGAATTTCGTATGTGTTTCCCCAGGAAGGCAGTCAGTATTGGAGGTGGCTGTGTATGAAAGCGTACTACAATGACAGCACAACATGTTGCTAGAAGTAATGGCCAGGTCTTATTAAAAGAGCCATGAAGACAAAATACAAGTTGGGTTTATTATAAAGACTGCTTAGTCCCGATAACAGTGATACCAATATCATCGCAATCTTCGAACAAATAACGGAGATATTGAAGAAAACGTGTGAAGCGGTCGCGACCCCCTAGCCAATTTCCCCCAACTTTTCTATGACGTCACGGAACCTTGTTTGTGCGATTGGCGGCCGCCTAACTGACCTGTCGCGAGGACACATGACTGGACGTCTGTAATGGGGCCTCTAGTTCCATTTGACCGCATCACTTGAATGATAACGTGCAGTTGACGCCCTGAAAGTTATGTTTTATTGTTGGCCCCTATGACGTCATTCTTGCTCATAAAACGTCACTGTGGCGGGAAATTTGAAAGTTTTTAAATACTTCTAGCTTCTTTTTGGTTAAAAAACATCTTTTGTGTCTGTAATGGAGGTGATTGAGAGACTGAATCCTAGTTCTTTCAAATTAAACAAAGTTGTATTTTCTCTTCATGGCTCCTTTAACACACTTATTCCAAAACCAATTATTTTAATAAGCGGTATCGCATGTTCGTTAAATTTCACATGAGAGTGAAGCAGAACGCATATAAACGTGGCCGTATTTGTTGAATAAATCCCGTGGTCATCTAGAATGATGCTCTGGACTAAAAAGGTTTGCTTATGATGGGTATGAAAAACCATGAAGCATGTTCTCGTGCGTTTCTGTGCAGCGCATTACCGTTACACCACGACACAATGCTTACATGGTCCTCGTTAAGTCGCGTCGTTAACTTACGATTCTAATCACCAGCAAATATTGTTGAATCATCAGCGTAAAGAATGCAATCAGAACTGTTAAGGCAGCTGGTTAAGTAAGTCATTAATGTACAAATTATCGCTTCAAAGCGATGATTTGTATATTAAGCGATAAATCAGTATCGCTTCAAAGCAAAACAGGAAACAGCGCTTCCAATAAAGACATTTATTCTGCAGCCTATCCGGTGCTCCGCAGCACGGGAATTCTACAGAGTTTATTTTTCAAGAGCTGTTAAATCTCAGTCTGCTCAATTCACTATTTTACAAAGCAGAGTGCCTTACAGATTAAATACATGTGGCGTTGTTTGCAAATAACGCTTGTTTCAACGACCTCAAAGCGAGCGTGAAAGGTTGTTAGTAATATCAGAAATTCGTCTTAAGCAAACGTTTTTGCATTGTGCACGTTAAAAGAGAGCAAAAGTATTATTCGCCTTAAAGTCGGCATGAAGAGAAAAATACAAGATTTGTTCTATAAAAAGACTGTTTTGTCCCAATAACAATGACACTAATTTTATAGCAAACTTCAAAGAAATATTTGAGATACTAAAGAAAACATATGAAGCAGTGGCGACTGCCAAGCCACATTCCGGATATTTGTCTATGACGCGCAGAATCTTGTTTGTGGGGTTAACGGTACCAGATGCCACGGCGAAGGAGCATGACTGCACGATGATCGTAGTGGGGCCTCTACTTCCGTTTGATGGTATTACGTAAATTCGTGCACTTAACGCAGTAATAACTATGTTTTTAGCACTGGCTCATATTACTTCACTGTTACCCCCATTACGTCACTGCAGCGGGAAATTTGAATGTTTGTAATATTCTTTGCGTTTTTTCGGCTTACGAAAACGTCTTCCGCGGCTAGAATGGAACTGAGTGAGTTACCAAAGGTTATAGTTCTTTCAAATTAAACCAGGTTGCATTACATCTATATGGCTCCTCTGACCACGAATTTCGTCATAAACGACCTTATCATAACGATTCTACTGTCATGAAGCGAAGAGAAAGAAGACGACGATAAACCAGAGAAAGCCCTCCAAAAGCCTTCATTTCTGAATATTTTTCTAATATTATTCTCTCTACCTCCTCCATCTTCTACTCCCTCCTCCTTCGTCTTCTTCTCCCTCCTCCTCCGTCTTATTCTTATTCTCCTTCATCTTCTTCTTCTTCTTCTTTATTTCTTCTTCTTCTTCTTTATTTCTTCTTCTACTTCTTCTTCTTTATTTCTTTCATTCCCTTTTTTGTTTTATTTAATATTGACGAATTTCCAAACTCGATTCCTCAAACACAAGAAGAAAAAAGCTTCTAATTTTCTAATTTTCTAACGACTGATGTTTGGCCGATACCCTCATTAGGTATGTGCCAATATATTTAAGGAACAACAACAACAACAACAACAATAACAACAACAACAACAACGCTCTGCGAGTATGTTTAAAACACCCGAGAGCACCATCGTCACCATCGTCTTGCGGGGTCACTCCCCCCACGTTCACGAGCCGGCCAATGGGAAGCTGCCAGCGACAACGGTCGGCGAGAGGGGTGATTGTGGAAGGATAAGAACAGAGAGGCCGTGTGAGGCTGTGACCGAGACGTATGCCGGTCGAACGCCCGGACCCGTGGCCCGTCTCAGTGGTCACCCACAACGGAAACCGCTAGGCCGTCTTCTCAAACGTCTGCAGCCGTCTGGTCGGGTGGTCTCCGAAGGCGTCGCGTCCAAGGAGCGACGTTCAAGACACAAACGCGAGCACGGAGCACACCGTGCCAGCGTGGACCCCGACGTGTGGCCTGGTCGATCACTGGCATCATGTCACGACTGTGCGCGTTTGACCAGCGGTACGACGGACTTGTGAAAGTAGGAGACATACTGAAACTTTTCACTCCATTTGAAGTTTTTGACAGTTTCTTCGAGGCTTAGCACGCTCTTACCATTTGTCAGTTTTTCTCTGTGTTATGTGCTTTTGTTTGGGTTTTGGGTAACATACACAGAAGGTCTCGTTTCCAGAGTTTGTTATTATTGTCCGAACCTGACACTATTGTACAGTCGCCCACACAGTTAACAGAAATGACGGAACGCGTAGCTTTGACTGCTGCCACAGCCACAAAACGATTGCCATAAGGCGCCAGATAACGCTCTCGGTATACACATACGGCAGCTGTCCACATGTGGTGCTCAGTTCGTTTTGAGTGCTTCTTCGCGTGTGCCCTATCGCCGCGTATACACAAAGCGCTCGACGCGGAGGGCGTTTATGCATATTTTACGGGTGGAGTCCACCTTGCCCGCTTCCGCAACACGTGGCAGGTTTCAAAGTGAAGCTTTATTGTCCTCAATGATGCCTCTGTACGCCAATACACCCTGCAGGAAAGCCAGCTTTCTCTGTCGATGAATGATTGTGGGTGAACTGAACAAAAAAAAAAAAAAAACGCTTCCTGTGGCCGGAATGGATCCTGCGTCCCTCGCATTATGAAGCCGGCGTCTGTCCTATTACTCCATTCCTTTTTAGATGCGGAGCATCTTATAGTCTGGGCATGTCCCGCGTCAGCGTCCGCACTCACACTGTCCATGCGCAACTCTCATCCTTTCCTCTCTCCCACAGCTGCGCGATACTCCCGTCACTTCTTCTCTCGTACCAGCTGCGTGCATTTCGATTTCGCTTCTCCCGTGTTCTCGCTTCTGCTTTCGCGCCGCATGCTCGGCGCTTGCACATCTCTCCTCCTCTCGTCTCCTCTCCTTCAACCTTGAATGTAAATCGGGTAGCGCGCGTTCAGTTCAGCGCTTGCTGCGGTTGACTCCACCTCACTCCGTTCTTCCGATGAAGTGTGATGGAAGTAACAGTACCGTCAGTTAGTGCGTTGGCGCAAGCAAGCGTCAGCACCACCCCACAAACTGGGAAACACAATGGAACCCCGAGATGCTCCGCATCTACTCAGCGTTCCCTTCGGGAAGATGGGGCTAATTTTTTATTAGCTTCGCACACACATGTTACAAGTCACGGATAAATTAAAAACCACCTGCCAAACTTTGGCTGATGAAAGGACTTAAAATAAACGTCAAATGTACACAGCTGTTCCAAAACAGGAAGCCATTCAAGTTCGTGGTCCTGTAACTTGTACACTTCAGACACCAGCCTGTCATTTTGGGCAAAATAGTTGCTTACAGTGAGTGCATTCGGGTCCGCATGTCGCACAGCCATTCTGGACCTCCAAATGGCATGTAACCCTAGCGCCATGATTAAATCATACGGGACATTATCTCCGCGCTCAACCGGAAGGAGCCGAACGCCATGCGCTGAAATGGGCAGCTCTTTCTTTAACGTTCTCTGTAAGACGTCCCAAAAAAATACGGTGTCCCAGCACTCCGCGAAAACATGTTCCACTGTTTCGGCTTTCGCGCACAGCGTACATATGTTAGACCAACCAATAAACAGACCCTTCTCCTCCATCCATGTTTTAACTGGTAGCGATCCTGTGTGTAACTTGAAAAAGAAAGTGCTCCATTCCGACATGGTCGAAACTCAGCCCAAACTCACACTACGACCAAAGAATGCGTCACGAGAAAGCTTGCCGTTCACATCGTCGTCGTTAGACCGAGGGGTGCATGATTTTTTTATCACGCGAATCCAAAATTGCGCCCTAAGCTGCCGCAGCTCGCTCGCGTTGCGAGTTTGGTTTATTAGCCGCCGACCTAGCGATATCAATGTTGTGGGAAGTGTGGATAGCTTCCAAGTTTACCCACATTTGCCGAAACTTGGGGCAGCAGTGGAAACGAGGTATGCTGGGCATAAAATGTTCACTACGTTTCGGGCACATATTGGAGGTGATTCAGTGAGCAGCGTAGTACTAATCACTGCGAAGAAACGTGTAGCATTGTTTATGGGTGATACTGTGCGCTTTGCCAGGGTCTCTGTCAGTGAGTTTCCGAGGTGCGACGTGGGCGCCGTTCTGCTCAGTTTAGGCACCTACCCGTAGAAAACAAAGCAATGGGACACGAAGAGTTAAAAGGAACGTACAAGAACTCATAGATACCGTCAGAAATACATACAGTTGCGTTTAGAAATCGTTGGAAAAAATCGGGCATAAACGGCTGATGAGTTCAATTGAAGTTCAGCAAAACATATGCGGTAGATGGCCAACTTGGGCTATCTGCCGACTTTAGCACAAAATATGCGTATGTGCCGAATTTACGACAATTACGGGTAGGAAGGAAGACGAACTCAGGGCATGACACGCAAGAATACAACCTTCAATACCACTTTCAGAAGTAAACATTAAGTTCTTATGAAAAACAATACAATTCCAAATACTTCAATAGAATTAATACTGGTCAGCCTAAATTTAACTGGGTACGCAGACAATGACAAGAAACGAAGCACAAGCACAAACATAAGTCAGCGCTTGTGCTTCGTTTCTTGTCATTGTCTGCGTACCCAGTTAAATTTAGGCTGACCAGTATTAATTCAAGTATGATCCAACTAGCTCAGATTCTGCCTATTCTAACTTCAATAGAAAACAATCGACGGAAAAAAGTCAACAGGGTATACTGAGCAGGAGTGATGACACAGCAGAGAGACGCAGTGAAAAATTACTTTGAAAATATCGCGTTGTTTTCTACGAAGTGCTATTGCGGATTTATGACAAAGTGTCCGACCCACATCAGAACCCTGCAGGGCCCATAATTTTGCACGAACCTTTGTTTGCGGTGTGAGACACAGAAGATATTGAGCACGTACTCATCCCTGTGCAAACAACAGCGGCACGTATATCGCCGCACAATAGGAGAAAAGCGATAGACAAATTTGGTAGAAGTGTGGAACATCGAACTGCATAGTATAGGGGCAAAAAACAAAAAAAACAAAAAGCCGCGCACTCGTAGAACGGTATAAAAGGAGACTGCTCCTGAACTGCAGGTTTGCTTTTTCATTTTTGTTTACCGGAAAGGTTGAGCCACGCAGATAAAGACACAAGGGAGTTAGTGGAAGCCTTCTGCAAACAGAAACAGGCTACTGCATGTGTCAGCACACCATTAGTTTTCTTACCTGGGGGAGATGGAGTTTAGTTATTGTGAAGACTTCGTTAGAAGGTAGTACGAGGTGTACACACCCGGGCCTTGGTTCCATTTGCAAGGACGTGACCGCAGTGTTTATTTCTCCTGACTGGGATGGCTCAGTTCTTGTATTGGTAAAGGGATTTTTTTTTTGCGCGTTTCTTTCACTTGTGTAGAACAAAGAGACCGTTCACAAAAAAACGGGATCCAGTGCACTTTCCCACATAAGGAGCAACGAAATCTCCCTGAAAATTCCTGAATGTGGGGATGTTCGGTTAAGATTGCAGAGCTGGAAAACCGAAGAATTACCGGAAGAAGTAAAACCAGAGAGAGAGAGAGAGAGAGAGAGAGAGAGAGAGAGATGATCGTGGATTGGTATTTGCAATGTAGAAATGCAAGACCACTGCTGTGCAGGAAAGCCTAGCGAAGTTTTAAGGAAGGCTCCTGCCAGGGGGACACAAGACGATTGTCCTAAGAAACCTGAAGCACTTGAACCAAACACACTCTTCGCTACACAATAGAAACTCAAAGTCATGCTTCATGGTTCGTGGTACAGCACGTTTACCGCAATAGGATTCAGCGGGCGGGAAAGGTGGTGAAGAAGGCGATCGTACTCGCGCTTAACAGGTGCGGCGACGCAAAGCAGAAAAACAGTGGCTGTTGAAAATGTTCGCGAACGTAGTAGTATTAGAATAATTTGGGCTAGTCACACGGTGGTGGAAGGGACAGCATTTCACATGTTGTGAAATGACGTTGAGAGCTGAAGAAGCCCATTTGTCGGTCTACAGCAGGTAGCATCAAACACAACTGCCGTGAGAGCATGCCCCCATTTCTCAAAAGAGCAACCATTAAAATAACTTCCTGTCCACTATCATTGAGCAATAAACAAGCAGTGTGTATTTCACTCACAAAAAAATTGTGCCATCTCCGAGAAGGCCAGCGTCCCGGAATTCGGTCGGGAAGCGCAATAGCTAAGACGACCATAAACAGGATTTTCTATAGCCGACCATACAATATTTTCGTATGGGAAACGCGATCACGGAAGCGCTAAGCACAGTGCTACAATTCTGTGCGCGCCACAACCATGTTCGCGCCTCCTGCAAAGTTTTGCGGAGTCCCTCGGCGTAAAAGAAAGCGGCGCCGGACAAGCCGCAACGTGCCTGGGAACGGCCAGATCGCTAGTGCCCCACTCTAGGCGGGATTAAAACTTCGGCGGCGGCAAACGTGACGTGTGGAGACTTGTCCGAAGGACGCGGACGCCGCAGCGGAGAACTACTCACTCCCGTTTCTCGGACTCAGCGTGCGCCGCTACTACCGAGCCCTCACGAACCCTGAAAAAGGTGTTGTGTGTGTCTGTACTGTTCGCGCCGTGTGAAAACTGAAAGTAGCCGGAAAACGTGTTCGACCGTTAGTGCTTTGGATAGAAGTACGGTAGTTCATTAGCCCTGTAGTTCATTCCTGTTTGAGCAGTGAACCAATGCTGTCACTGCTCGAGTCCTGTACTGTAACCCCGCCCGTAAGGGCATTGTTCCTGTGTTTCTTCGGCTGATCGCTTGCCATGCAGTAAACCAGTTAAGTTTGCCTTCGGCTTCTGGTGGTCATCTCCAAGGCAGCAACATTTGCTGGCAGTTCAACACCACGCTAACACAGACATGAACCCAGTTCGGGGACGCCTTCCCGTATGCAGCAACAGTTAATTGGCACGGTGTATGAGGGGCGGGAGAGAAACGCCCGGTGCGGAAGTCTGAAGCCGGAGCAACGCGTGCGTGCGCGGTGGCCTTAATGCATTGAAATTGTACTCACAATTCATTAGTGCATTCATAACGCGATGGTGAACTCCTCTCACCGTTCGATCCCTATAGGTATCGGACTGAGACCAGAATGAGTAGATTGAATGAGTAGGGTACTGCACTACGAACACGACATCGCTCTTGCAACTCGTAGGGCCAAGGACCCAGGGGTCAGGGGTTTCCCCAGGAATCGAATCAAGGGGGAGTGTCTCAATGGCTGTGGGGGGGGGGGGGGGGCAGTGGAGGTGAGAGGCTAGATCTTTTTTAGTCCACTAGTTAAATGATGGACGTCTATTAATGAAATGCTCACACCCTGAGGTATGTTTCTCTTTTTCTCTACATATACCGGGGAGGCAGTGTTTGCTACTTAACCTGAAAAAAAAAATCACTCTTTTAGAAATTCAGTTTTTACCGAAAAAGGTCAGCATTCAGTTTTTAAATGCCTCACCATTTTCCAACGCATAAGGACATTTTCAAACATAGTTGCCAGGGCCAATGACGAGATTTAAAAGTTTAAACAAGAATTATGCAGCACTTATAAAGCAGGCACCGATTGTGTTTTCGCGCTCACAATTTATTAAAACACCAGAATTAGTTTCCGTAGCCCTTCGCCTCATCAAATAGCCACTTTTAAATGTAGATTTGCAAGAGCTTCTTCAAAGATCACAGTTGTAAACGAAGAACGGCCCCGAATCACTGAAGAAAGCTAATTATATGTGTGTTTACTACGCCCAATTCAAGTCAAAGGTGGCCACAGTTGAAATAATTTTGGGTGAGAGGTTGTCCATATATGCTTTGCTCGTACTTATTCGCGGGCCTGTGTTTGTTTGCCTCGCGGAACTGACATGAATAAAATTTAGAAATTCGAGGGGAGTTGTCCAGAAAAACTACGGGAGTATACGCACCCCCTAGGGGGTGTGTAAGAAAATCCGTGCCAGGGGTAGAACTGCGTCCCGGCGGCCACCTCATCTAAAGCGCGCAACTTTCCTCGACCGTCGCATTCGAAACTGTTACCTCGGAGAGTGGATTGAAGAGTCCCACTCGGCCTTGTTATTTCCACCGCAAAGTACTTTCACTTGTATACCGCAGAGTACATGGCTCCACAAATGGGCAGTAATTAAAATCACGGCCCTTATTTTTATTTTTTTTTTTGCGGCGCCGTGCCGCCGAAATTCGTTTGCCATTCTAGGACACGCGGTCGTCGGGCACCACATTCGGTCCTCTAACTCGGTCTTCCTGCGTGCGCCGGCGGTGATTTATTTAACAATGTGTTTACATCGCTGCTTCCTTCTTACTTTTTCCTCCTTTTAATGGCTTACTAAGACGAAAAAATAAGCAACTGGGAACGACTTTTTGCTTCCGAAACAGTACAAAATGAAGAAAAGCACTTCACGTTGGTGTTTCTGTTGTTTTTCTCTGAAGTTCGCATCTTCTGGTGAATTGCTGAGCTGCCTGTTCTTGTAAACCTCATTCGTGCCATGCCATTTTACCTTTATGAGGAAATTGTTGACGTTTGTTTGCTTCATTTTGCGTGACATATGTATTTACATTTTTGGGCTTATACGTTCATCTTAGTCTGGGCTTTCCCGTACCGGCAGTAACAAAAAGAGAACTCGAAAACGTCGACCTCTGGTGATTATATTTTTAAATTTTGGGGCGGCTTGTTTATAAACTTAATAGTTTAATCCTTCGTAATACCAGGACATACGCAGACGTCGTGCACGTCCGTCGAACATAAAAAAAAAACAAAGCACACGCTCAAATAGAACCACGTACTGGATAAAAATATTGCTACAAATCAAGGCCTTTCTTACACTCCTAATGCTAAAAAAAACATCAGAAAACGGAAGGATATCACACCTTTTAAGATAAACCGAAAATACTGATAGACAAAAATTTAAAAGAAAATCACACTAAACTGTGAAGTGAGAATGAATCAATAGTTAAGTGTCAACGGTGTAAGGAGAAAAAAAACTTTTATTAGAAATTTTATTATATATTATGCAAACAGTCAAATTTATTTGGCTGATCACCAGGTGAAGGACTTACTTTTGTAGAAGCTCTGGGTGTGCGCAGCCTGTATCACCCGGCCTACCTAGCAGATGTCGTCGGTGATCCGAGATTCAGCTGGTCACCCGACCCGCTCGCAGCTCAGCTGACGGGTGAGGATTTGGGGCGGGGTTTCATGTGTGTCGCCGAAACTACGCCGCCATCTGTTAGAGTGCGTGGGTCCAGGAATGATCTACAATTATATGTCGCGTATATGAAGGGTAGTAATGCGCCATGTAGATATGTGTTTGTCTCTGAAGCTGTCCGTACATTACCATTCCTTCGCGAGACATCTTGAGATGTGGAGGCGGAAAGGTTCTTCGTCCTATATGCGGCAATATGCCAGGATGTCAGCATCTTTTGGTGATGATTTCGGGTGTTCAGCTCATGGATGTGTTGGCTGCATTTATGAAAGGAGGAGTCCGGTGTGTACGAATTTGTACTGCCGCATGAGACGTGTAGTTTCATTCCAGGGCGCAGTGAGCCTTGAGCCCGAATACAATGGGGACAACTGAGCGATAAGATGCGCGGCAATCTCAGACTGTCAGGTAGATGTGATTTTGTAGATGTGTTGTTCGGAACTGCTGATAAAGTGCGTTCAATTTGGAAGTTTTGACACGCAGCCTGAACGTTTGATATGATGACGCGTTCTTTGACCATGGTCGCTGCAAGGGGATTGACTGCTTCTGCGACAGTGCTGAAGTCCTTTGTGGGTATGAAGGCAGGAGTAAATTCTAGTCGGTTGCAACTACGCTTATAGCGTGGGCTGATCGTTTTGTGTATACAGCTTCTTCTGCGTACCCAACCTCAGCGCTACTTTAGTATGTAGTTCATTGACCTTTAACTCTTGCTTTGCGTCGGGCCTTGTTGTTAATTGGAGGTGTGTTCCTTGGGATTGAGGCAGCAGTGGTGTGCTCACTAACGTCTACAGGAATGCGTTCTTAGCGTTGGTGTCTGTTAGAACTTAATACGTACGCAAGATTTCACTTCAGGAGCGAAGAGAGTGGACCTTGTGAAAGGGACGAAGAGCACTTGGCGAGGAGAAAAAGAAAGAAAAAGAAGAAATGAATCAAATACAAAATCTGAGAAGGTCCGATCTCACAGCCATGGTGGAATCGACATAAAGCGAGTTTCAATGATAGTTATATCGCCATTAATTCCAGTTTTCTGAACTGCACAATCTAGTTCAAGTGGCACCGTTTGAAATGATTGCATGTGAGTGAGTCATGGTAAAACTGAGTTGAGGTGAAAATGCGTGTGGCAATTTTCTCCGCTTGTCGCCACCGGGCGCACCTCTCACGACGCTCGTTGGTTGGTCAGTAAAACGGTTTTATTGAGCTTTCGGTGGCTTCCAGTCGCTTTCTCGTATCTCAACTTCCGATCATCTGAGGTTCATGGAGGCGGGAGGGGAATGGGGTCTAGTTGCCAGTCGCTAGGTGCCCAGATCTCGAAGCGTTCTCGGAGTTGGGGATCCGATATCAACACCAGGATACCAGAGTGGGGAATACGGGGCGAAAATTTGTAGCTGGTGACTGGACCCAGTGTTCAAAAGTCCAGTTTTGACTGTAGAGGGGGCCGTATGAGGAAACCGAAGTGTCACCGCCGACCTCGCTCACGGAGTAGGCACTCAAAGAGCAGGTGACTCGAGCCAACGGGCATTCTATCGCAAATAATAAAAAAAAGGTGTCCGGGGCCGGCTGATACACTGATTCGTTTTTCATGGCTGCCACGCGTTGTTCCCTTTACTGACGTCTTCGAGTAAGCACACCAGCATGCATTCGCTGTTAGCGCTACGTGTTCTTTCGGGTCTGGATGCACTGGGTGCTGTGAGAACAGTTTTGAGCAATTTTGCTCGCGCTAGATCACGTGCGTATTTACGTTCTTTGGACGCATGGGCAGCAGCGGGGGACAATATTCGCGGCCAGCAGCGCACAATCAGGTGGTTTTGAGAAAAACCCAGGAGGCTCCTTCACGCCACCGGAACGGCGGCAGTGGAGGAGCCGTCAGGCACGAGCGCCGCATTCGGTCAGGAAACAGCAGTGAACCACCAAATCCCCCCGAAAGCCTCGAGAGAGGCAAATACAATTTCCCTTACCGCCCTCCAGATTCTGAAATGCGCTCACACTATCTCCGACGTATATCTTATCCGGAAACCGGGACAAGCGTCCCGGCAGGGGTATGCGGCGGCTCAAGTCGCTCGCCGCGCGCATGCATACCAAGCGTCCCCCCATTGTTGTGCCAACGCCGGAAAAACAACCCTTTTCTGCAGATATCGGACATCCTCTCCGATTAACTCCTTTCCCACCGCGTTCTTCCACAACCACAGACGAAGCAAATGAGTATCTACGACTTCAGACCAATCTTCTCCCGCGCGGCACCCTCCTCCATGCCACCTACCCTACTTCACATCCTGCCACAGCCATACCCCATAAAAACTGTCCCATATTTTTTGGGAACTGTGTCCCTACACTAACCTTTCTTGCACCTTAATTGTCCAAAAAGGGTGCAAAAATCTTGTCTCATGGCACACACAATCAGAAGGTTTTTTTGTCTATAGGTGTTAGCGTGAAAAATTAGGGGGCTTGTAATCCCCTAAATACGGTCTGAAGCTTGTGAACATCTCAAAGTAAGGGTGGCAGGCTTCTTAACACCCTATATTAAGTGTGTGTAACTGCGCGTAAACCCTACTATAATGGTGTGGGCAGTGCAGCAGTGTTGCAATACGGATCGGTGGAGCGCACTGCTTGATGGATACGTTCAACACGAACCGAAGCCTCCTGCCACTTTGATCACAACTGAAGGAAGCAGGGAAATCAGCGCAGGGCACTGGAAAGGCGAATGTGTCCTTAAGTTACCTTGCAAATACGCCTGAGCCTCTTGCTTTCATAGCCACCATAAGAAATCATTCGCTACGGTTGGTGGGCTTGTCGCAAAAGTCTAACATTTTAGCGCTAAGTTTGGAATTAGGCATATAACGACAGCATTACTAACGCTAAGTCGCCCAGGGATTGAACCATTGTGAAGATGGAGGATTTCTTCCTATGTAAGGACTGAAGTACACACTACGACGCATTGCCTTAGGTTTGGAATCGTTTATTTACATGTTCCGTCGTCGCTTTTCACTGTGGTAGTAGTGCTCATCGTCATACTCACCCATATCGTCGTCTTCCTCATGCAGGACTTTCCCATTTTTTAAAAGTATAAAGCTTCAGTACGCGCTATAACTTGTCCGCAGGCTTTCACATTTCTCCCAAAGTGGAACGCGTCAGCACGCGCTAGACCCGGCGGCAACGGCCTTCGCGAACTGGGCGTCTGTAGCGCGAGCTGTCTTGTGCTCCTCTCTTGAGGCGCGGACGCACGTGAACTGTTTTTTTGTATTTTTAAAATTTTGTTTGGTTGTGGTGGTGAGTGATTTTTCGTAATAGTAAGTGGAAAAGAAGTGGACTGGGGATATTTGGAACTCATTTGGGAGTTTACCAGCATACAACCCAGTCCGGGGGAAGGGCCTGGGTTGTATGCTGGTGAGAGCTCCACGCGCTAACCTGGACGACGCCATGAGCCCCACGAAAAGCGCGTGCTCAGTTGGGCGCTACACGGCAGGCGTAACTATGGCCCGGTTTTTAAATGCGAATGCATTTATTAGCCGGGGGTTGTCTTGCTGCGTTGGCCGGCGTGCGCCTGCATTCCTCCAGCGCGAGCGCACGTGAGCGCGCGCCTCGTAGTTCTGCCTTCGTCGTCGTCGTCGTCGTAAATGCGAATGCATTTCTTAGTCGGGGGTTGTCGTGATCCGTCGGCGTGCGCCCGCAGGTGTTATCTATCCGTGCTCCTCCTCGCCCCTAGCAACAGCTGTGGCGCGCCTAGCAACCGGAGCAGGTGGTAGCTCGGCCGGGAGTAGCGGAGGGCAAGGGGAGAGGAGGAGCGCGCTCGGGCGTGTGAGGGCGCTCGCATCGCGGAGCTCGGCGGGAGAGAGAGCTCGCGCGCGGGGCGGGCGTGTTGAGCGGGTCTCTCTCTCCTCTCCGCGTACCCTCTCTCCGCTCGCTGCGCTCGGAAAATGTATACAAATGCAGTAGAGCGCACGCCTCTCTCCGTTACTGCTTGCCGCAGCGCACTCATCGGTGCACCCAATGCATTCGATTTCCGCACGATCCCCTTCGGGGAGGTGGCAGAACTTTTTGATGATGCTGCACTCCGCCCACATTGCGGCCAGCAACAACAGCTTCGCTGTTCAAAGATTAAGTGTGCACAGACACTCCCCTCCCCCCTCTCCCTTCCCTTTCCTAAGAGCAGTAGACCTGCATGCTGCCATACCGGGCGGAACCAACCAGTTCAGCGAGTCAACAGGGCCCACCTGGCCGCCGCGGACCAGGGCTTTGTGGATGAGGGAGCCCTCCCAAGGTCGGGGACAAAGA
The DNA here is from genome assembly GCF_048455015.1 of Haemaphysalis longicornis. Lineage (NCBI taxonomy): Eukaryota > Metazoa > Arthropoda > Arachnida > Ixodida > Ixodidae > Haemaphysalis > Haemaphysalis longicornis. Next base: position 77,436,179 of record NW_027526295.1, read on the forward strand.
ACAAACAATTTTAGTTCACTGTCCACGTGAAGAAACTTTAGTCCTCTTCCTACTGTTGAAAAGCACCGACGCATTTCGATGCACGGCCCATATTAGTGAAAAACAAATGCGACATGAACTCGCGTTCGCTAGATAGGAGGCGGAGGAGGGGCCCAAGTTTCGGAGTTCATGGGCCAGAGTGGCAAGGTGCCCCTGACTTTGGCGTTTTTCAACTGACGACTTTATATCAGTTTTTATTTTGAGAACGCCTATTTGTAATCAATGTTCTCGTTTATTTATTTATTTTTCTTGTGCATTCTCGTCATGTCCTTCCTGTAATTTCTTGTGGCACCCAGGAACCCAAAAAGAAATCGCGCGCACCACTGGGGCGCATTTTCTATGTAGACTTTCAATTTATTTATTTGAATGTCTGAGGCGCCCACGGTATTCCAGGAACGGATTGGAGATGTGAGCTGTCACAAATTTGCGCGAGAATATTACAGTTGTTACGAAATAGAGAGCTTGAATGTCGCAAGGTAAACGTTTATTGGAGCAAAAGGGAGACGGATACAATGTTGGTAGAAAGGTGGTACCAGTCCACATTTGTATTTTAAGAAAGAGTCCCTGGAATGAATTGTTGGGGATTTTGATACACCTACTTTGAAACTATGTGAGAAGTAGGTGTATCAAAGTAGCTTCAAAGTAGTTCACATGTATGTATGTATGTATGTATGTATGTATGTATGTATGTATGTATGTATGTATGTATGTACGTATGTGTGTATGTGTATGTATGTATGTATGTATGTATGTATGTATGTATGTATGTATGTATGTATGTATGTATGCGTGTGTGTCACGCACAACTGTAAGACCATATGCGAGCGTATCGTTTCCCTAGAGGGGATGCTGTTCGCGTGCAAGAAAAAAATCGTACCACGTTGCGACCTGTTCATCCCTTGATTGATATGCGGAAGGTGTTCTGTGATTTCAGCCCCAAACCCACAAATCTGCCAGGCGTAGTTGGCGATTTCTGTGCGAAGCAGTCGAAACGCGTGCAAAAGTCGACCGGATCTGACAACAGTCCAACGTTTCCCTAGCGCTGCCGTTTATGGCGGTACTTTCAGAGACGCAGTAATTTTAGCAGTAATACCAGACATTTCCCGCGTGATGTGGCCTAGGCGCTTTCGCCTCTGGAGACTCTTGCTTTTTGACGCTTAACACGCCTCTGCACTGCACGGCCCTCCGTTCGTTTTGTACTGTGATTTATGGATCGATGGTTTGGCGCCGTGGGAACGGGGAGAGTGCCCGTTTATGTGGCGCCAGCTGGTGTTATTGACGGCATTATACGAGCGCAGCGGGACCGGTGTGATAATGGGTACGATAAATCTTGCCTTCGGTGTTCTTGGGTCGCGTAGTCACACCGGCGCGGTGCCTCTCAGAATTCATTCCAAGTCGGCGCACTATTTACTCGCGGCAAGGAACTAAGAAGGATCGCAGCTTGTACCATTGCGGCAGTCAGGACCCCACGAGACCTAAGAAATTCTTTGTATGGTTGACAAACATACTACTGCGAAGCGCCCACAGCACATGAAGGTAGATGGGGAACAAGGATGACTTATTTGCTGCGTAATTTACCGTGAAACCGTCCCAGGTGGCTCAGCGGATAAGGCGCTCGGCTACTGAGCCCAAGGCCGAGGGTTCGGTTTCCGGCTGTCGGGACCACTTTTCAGTGGTTAAAAAAAGCGAAAACGTCCGCATGCCGACATATCGGAAAGCAAAGATCCCAAGGTGTTCAAAAGAATTACAGAGCCCTCCACCTGTCTTGGCCTACCACGATGTACGTCCACAGCAGCGACCATTGCGCTGGCTCGGAATCACCCTTTGGCAATCTTTGTGGAAGTTGAAATACTCAGGACACATATCAGGTACCTCGCCCGTCTACCTGATCACCACCTCGCGGGAATATCAGCGACCCGTCCGCGGGCGTCGTTCGCAAGGGTAGTAGCTTCCCGCAACACCAGCATTCTGTCGAACTATACGCCAGCGATGCGACCGCTCTTTCCGCTGTGGTGTGTGATGCAGCCCCGAGTGTGCATAGATATTCCAGGAGCAAAGAAAAAACGTGATCTTCCCATACCAGCCCTGCAACAGCTAACTTTGACATACCTGCACGAGATATACAATGACCGAACCCATGTATACACCGATAGCTCGGTAACATCGTCGGGTTCTGCCGGCGCTGTTGTTATTCCACAAATGTCACTGTCCAGCCAATTCAAGATAGCCAATCCTACAACCTCCACGGCTACAGAACTTACGGCCATCCGTTGCGCTCTTCGCACCATCGAGCAAAGTTTGTGCCACAGATGGGCTATCTTCTGTGATTCGAAGGCTGCACTTCAGTCACTCCAGTCACCCCTGTGCCGGGGACCTCACGAACAGCTCCTGACAAAAATAAGAATGGTGTACGACCGTACTACCCAGTCGGGTCATGATGTCACCCTGCAGTGGCTTCCCAGCCACTGCGGCATTGTCGGCAACGACAGTGCGGACGCTGCCGCTCGGCTGGTGCATCAAACAGCGGTGACTGTGCTCATCTCACTGTCTAGGACGGACGCAACTAGGGCCCTCCGCATGCTTTCCCGGGAAACAGCAATCACGCAATGGCATCCAGATGAAGTCACATGGGCACGCATTGGTGCCCTTGACCCGCACCTCCAGCGTCCCCTTCCACTAAGCCTCCTGCGGTCTGACGAAACTCTTCTTTGCCGTCTCTGGCTGGGGTGGCTTTCACAGATGCTTATTCATACACAATAGGAATGGTAGCAAGTGAGGAGTGCGAAAGGTGTGGCACGCCGGAGACGATCCGGCACGTTTTATGCGAGTGCCCACGCTACTCGGCTGAAAGAAAAAAGCTGTCGTCAGCGCTGAGGAACCTGGACTCTCGGCGGCCATTTTCGGAGGGAAAGATTCTGCGCTACTGGCCCTCTCCCGTCACCCGCTTAGAAGGCGACTAAGGAACTTTTACGCTTTCTACGGGCGACGAACTTAAACACCAGACTATAGACTGAACGCCTCCAGTGTCTATCAGTGTCAGTGCTTCAGCGCTGGGCATACGTGTCTACTCCAACTTCTCGTCATTTTTTCTTTTCTCTTTTTTGCCTATTTTCCCTTTCCCACATGCAGGATAGCAAACTAGGCTCTAGCCAGGTTAACTTTCCTGCCTTCCTTCTACACCCTTCCTTCCTTCCTCCCACCTAACCGATTGAGGAAGATGTTCAAGTTCACCACCGCAGCTTCTCCGTATAAGGAGACACAAGACCACCTTCATATTTGGAAAACATAATGACATTACGAGTTGTTACACAATAATTTACAGCATGTCAATTAGTGGTAGTCCCTGAAAATTTTATTCTTGTTAGCACTTATGGAACTTAAGAATTGTGTCGGGAGTAAAGCAGAATGATAACAGGATTTTTAGCGCGAATCAGTATATGTCTCACCTCCCAGTTTTTATTCCGGTGAAGCAGCTTTACTCGGTGCCCCTCCGGCGTTTCTTTTCGCCACCGCTGACTCCTCTTTCACGACTGTTAATATTTTCCGCTGTCTTTCACGTTAAGTACGCAAACATGAAAGGTTGCCGGTTTATGCGTGCACGTGCGGGGAGTGGAGGGAGGAAGGGGGCCCGTCCAACGCGAAGCAATAGGTTTCATGCCCTCACTGATGATATGTACGTTGCGCTTATCCGCAAGCACGGAAAAGTTGGAACAACTGGGCATCCACAATTCACTGGTAGAAATCGCAGAAGCGCAAAGAACCGCGCAAGAACAGAGGCTGCTCTCCACCAGGGCCGGCAGGAAGATTCTTAGAGACATCGGCTACATGAACGAAGATTTTGTGGATCGCACTGCACAGGTCTCCGGAACGGTGAGGGAAACGTTCCAGATAGACCCGTTACCGAGGAATGTACATCCCTAATATAACGAGGGGAGAAGGCGAGCCAAGGCCCGAACCATCTTACATCTCGCAAATACAGGATCGGCCAAAGCTCTGTTCGTGGACGTCGCCCAGTACGGCCGCTCGGGCAGGTTTGGCATGGCAGCGGTGGATGTCAAAGGAAGCCTCGTCACCTCGGCGTCCTTCTGTACAAAAAAATGTCCACTACGGCCGAACAAATCGCCTTATCCATCGCCATGACGGAAACCCGGTTCTAGCAAATCTGCACGGACTCCCGCTCGGCTGCAAGGGCCTTCCTCAAAGGAACTATTGCCAAATAAGCAGCCAGAATTCTACAGGGAAGAAAAGAAGCGACGTTCCACAACATCACATGGTTCCCGGCCCACACGGGCCACGGAGTCCACGACACCCTCCCCAACGCCAACAAGTTCGCTCACGATCGCGCGCGAGAAACCGTCAGCCGCGGCGATCGAACAGGCCGAGCTCCCGAGGCCCCAGAGAGTTCCGAGACACGTTACTCACTTTCAACGAGGTAGTCACACACTACCAACTTACGCGAAGAACACCCCCGCTGGCCCACCCTGCTCTCTCACACACACAGTCAGCAGCCTTTAAAATGCTTCAGACCTGTTCCTTCCCAACCAGGACCCGGTTTAGCTTATTTCACCCGGACATTGACCCTCACTGTCCCCTCTGCGACACAGCTTACTGTAACTTAGACAATATGCTATGGCAGTGCCCGGCGTTACAAGATGACGCCGAACTAATCACAGAGGAAGATTGGGCCATGGCGCTCCACAGCGAAGATACACTCAACTCCGGGCTGTCCCGAAGGCCTGCGTTAGGGCGGAGGTCCTAAACCTCCTGCCACCCGCGCACGTGCGGCCCGCGTCTACTCTGGACGGTCCTCTGCGCCGCTAGGTTAGACCTTCCGGACCTAATAAAGTTCAATGTCTGTCTGTCTGAAGGGAGGTTTACTCGGCGACATTAAATATCCGAATGCGACCTGTCGGGTGTATTCACTGGTCAAGCGGACTGGGTTGTGCGTTACACAGACAGTAATATGCCTACAATGTGGTAGGGAAACAGACAGCCCATGATTGTTCGCTAGAATAATGCTCGAGTCCTTCCAAGTTTCATTCAGTTAAATGGCTAGCAAGTATGCTCAATCGCAAATTACAAACAAACGTGGTTGGTTTTGTGCACTCCGTCGACTGCGTCCAGCTTCGCAGGTCTTATATCTTGACAGAATGGAACGGCACTAATTTTAGCATATTGTATATGTGATTTACCCTATAAATACGATTTATTTTCGTTTGAAAGCTGTAGGAAACTAATACCTTGAATGCACACAATAAACTGTTTGCCTCCTCTAAACGCCGCCAAGATCCGGTGAAAGTGGTTATCCCTTTTTTGTTGTTGTCCCAACACCTTCTTGTGCATTCTTGGGGTACATCCTAATGCTCTAAAAAGGTGGTGTAAAGGCCTGATTAGGGTGGTGGGAGGTAGTTACACGTTTTTTTCCCTCTGTGTTCCACTCCCATTATTTAGTTATGGGTGTTATTACACCTACTGAACACCTTAATATTTTGTCGCCTGTTGCAAGGGTGTTCAAATGGGGGTTCAGTTTCACATAAATTTTGCCCATTGATTATGTTCTGAGCACCATTAAGGTACAAAGCACCCCCTGTTCGTAGAAAATGTTGAAGTCGACTTTTTTTATGTTCTAACACCCTTATCAGTAGCTTTACACCCATGTGGCAAAAGGGGTGTTGAAAGAATAAAACCCTTCTCGGAGGATGTTGAAAGGGTGTGGAATAGGTGTTCTGTATATAACAAAATTCAATGACTTTTTGAAGATAATAACTACAGCACTTTTGAAACTCCACCTCGCGATTAAATAGTTTTTTGCTAATCCGCAGGCTTACCTTATATGCTCACATAAAAATGCATAATTACAAGATTAGCGCTAAAATAATTGATTTTTGCGACAAGCCAACCGACTCTATCAGGGGACTTTCTTCTGCTGGCTATAAAAGCAAAAAGAGGAGATGTATTTGTTAGGTAACTTTGTACTCGCTCTTCCCGAGCGTCCTGTTGCGTTTCGTGCCCAGTTAATTTGTGGCCCAAGTTGTGCCTGTGTACGCTCAGCCGACCTACATTTCCATGCGTAGCTGCGCTGCCGACACCCGTATTTTAGGGTGTTAAGGAACCTTACACCCGTATTTTAGGGTGTTTACATGAATGCCATTTTTTTATCCTTGCACAATTTTAAGTAAAAACACCTTTTAAAGGTCTGTGCCTTATGACAAGATTTTTACACCGTTTTCGGCCAAAACGGGTGTAAAGAAGTTTACTAAGCACAACGTACAGCGCGCCTCATTGCCCAGGTGTGGCGTTAACCACGAAAACGTGAAACTTTATTTTAAATTACATTTTACCATGCCCACAAACAAGCTGCGATTTCAAGCCTCCACATTTGCGCTCTGTGATTGCTGTCCATAATTCTTGCTATGGTTCTTTTAAAATCACCGTAATAAAAGGCACTCAAGTATTCGAAGTTACGCCGACATTTTGGAGTCGGCATAATTTATGCGCCAAATGAGCGTGCCCTAGCAGGGTGCGAGCAGTCAAAAGCCATGAAGAAGTCATAAGCAGTTACGAGGGCTGTGCGCAGCCACACGGTTTGGTGTTAATATGACTTTTTGACAAGGGCTAGTGACAGTAAGAAGGATAAACATTAAAGGGACCGGGCAACACTTTTTTCATCTTTTTTTTAAATTATAAATGCTTGCAGAACGCAGTCACCCAATACACCCTGTACTTAAATTGGGGGTCCCAAAGTACCTCAGCCAAAAAATACTGCTCTATGCCTATAAAATAACCTGCAAACTCGCTCAGAAGATTTTTCTCTCTTTTCCCGTCTTGACGTTCTTCGACGGGTGGAATTACGTCACTTAGTCCATGTAGCGGCTGTTGGCCGGTTTTTCTTCAGTTGCAACAACGAACGCTGTTATATAGCAACTTAAAATAAAAGCCACAAAAACAAAGCAGAAATGGAAGGCGTATCTGGTGCGGAAAGAAAATCACGCAGTGCCGCTCTGTGCTGGCGATAACTAATAGCTTTCGCAGTGGTTCCAGACGCGAAGAAAATAGTGGAAGCGCTTATCGAAAGTGTTGCAGGGTCCCTTTAAGATAACACTTGGGCCAGGTTCAGACTGTTGTGACAGCTGTCGTAATATCTTTAAATAATGGCGTTGTTGCACGTTTCAGACAACCAAACTCCGTGAAACACTGTTTTGTACGTCCTGAGCTCACGATATTGCTCTTGCGCTGGTAGTCTGAACATAGCATTACAAGCGATAACCCGTCGAAGCAGTGCTTAACTGTTGGAACAGTGCCGGACACCTGCTTCACAAATTCGCACAAAACATTCCAAATCAAATGTCGGTGGTTCGATGGCTAAAAGACACGTGTGCCCGCAACTTCTTTCACGCAAAATATGAAAGCACCCCCAACGCATACACTGCAAGTGAAGAAAACAACTTGAACTTCTCGCCTAACTACACTCTTAATCTGGTTCCATATAAGTTCCAGTTAAAAAGGGTGATCCATATATTTTATGTGGATCCGAACGAAAGAATAACTGGAACGAAGCATATAGGTGGATCTTATGTGGAACCGTCAGCTTGTTTTCTTTATGTTCGTGGTTTTTATCTGGAACCAAAGAAATGGGGTCATGCGATGTCGGCGGTTCCGGTTACTGTTCCACTTATGTCCCAGTAAATGGTTGGGAAGAGTGCGTTTGTATATTTTTTGCTCGTGTCTTGTTCCACATAACACGTGCATGGCAGTGAAGTATGCACTCTTTCATGCATCAACTGGAACAATGAACCGCATATATTTTAGGTGCTTCTTGACCCAAGATGCACGTGCGCGTTTAATATACACGCGCACACCGCACATAAAATATAATGAACTTCGCCAACATGTGTGAAACTGCCTTGCAGCAGTTAACTTTCATATACGGCTAAGCTGTAGTTTTAGTGATGTTCTTTGATAGAAAACGAAATCCCACTTTTTTGTCAACGCCGTACAAAGCATTAAAAATGTCGAGAGGAGGATATCTTAGGCAAAAGAAGAAATTGCAGGAACCCATTTCCAGGTGTTCTGCGGCACCCAAACCACTTTCGTGAACATCGTATTTTTCTAATTTGAGGCGTCAAGTACAAAATCACCAGTGACTTCAATTTGAGAAGGACTAAACGTCTTCCCTTTCTCCATATGCCATTCGGGCAAAGCCATAGCTGCTATAGCGCTGAAGAATTCGTGGTGCTTTGTGAACATCTTCATTACGAAATACTTGTTGAGGCCATTACATTTAATGCATTTGGTTTATAAAGCTTCGCAGAAACGGCAGTTTTTGTTCAACACTCAGTCATCTCGCTGTGGTGTAGTACGCGCTAAATGGTACTTAGTCCACGTTACTTATGTTGTGATGGGGTACATACATAATGGTAACCGACTGCGTCACATTTTACACCGCACACATCAGGCTACGCATGCAGTTATATGCTAAGAAGTTCGTTTTTGTATTTTGTCTCGTCCCGGCTATTAATTTTCACAAGCAAAAACGAAAGCTTCTTTGCAGGAGGAGAACGACACAGAACCCGAAGAACTAAATCTACCCCGCGGCATCTGCCTTACATTTTATATATTTATACTGAAATGTCATTCTTATTTCAAATTATTCATTGCAGTATCGCGAAAATTCGCAGTGTTACACTAATGTTGTAACTTGCCATAGTAATTCAAGTTCACCGAATGACCTGCCTTCTCCTCCTGGTCCCCCCGTTGCTCTTTTCCTGCACTATTGGTGTTCATGAAGAAAAACTGCTGGAAAACGGGCAGATGTATTATTACTCGCTAATTAGCGAGTAAGCACACTGGATTCACTATACGGAAGGAGTTTTCTATTACGTGGATATCAAAGAGCGTCGCCGTATATATTATTGGTACTGGAAAGACTTGTTGTCAAGGGAATGCAGTCAATAAAGAAGCGTCGTTTTGTTTTCACTGCATAGAACGAGATAAAGCTGTCATCAAAGTTTATGCACACATACCGCCCGCGCCCACGGCCCGCGGAGAGAAACAACTTTAGCCCAACTATCGTGTTAAATTGGCTAATATCTGAGCTCTTTGTTCCAGCCTCCCAGCCGCGTAGACGTCCGCTTAGAGGCCTACTCCCATTTTCCGAAGCAAATATAAGCGATCAAGGGTGCCGAGCTTGTGATCTCTTCCGCGGAATGGTCACTGGCCACGGCGTGCATCGCCCAAGGCACGGAGGAAAAAAACGTTCGCCGAATCCATTACGAAACGACCGCCACTTCAGTGCGGCGTGCCGTGCGCATGCGTTGACAGCCGCAAGGCAGCGCCGCTTGCGTTGATGCATGGTATAGTGGGACGGCAACGGGTACAACGACGATGAGGGAAAAACGGGACTGCGTGAACACTTTTAACAACAGCAGCGCCCCTACGCTCAACGTTTACGCAAGCTAGTTTTTGTTCGTCCGCATGCAGCGCCACCAGTGGCCTTCTATAGCGGTTTTCTTGATTGCTCGCGTTATGCGCCTGATGTACTAAATGAACTGTCGGTCAGACTGGCGGGAACGGTTACCAGTTTGTTTGTAGCGCGAAACTGCGGATTTCTTCATGTCCTCGGGCTGTATTTAGTGTTCGACGAAGTGAAGTTTTGCCAGGAGGCGCAAAAAAGGTCAGTGCTGCTTATTTATGTTCTGGTAACGGTTGTTGTTCATTGACTTGTTCATCACTGCGTCCGATGAACGTGCCGCTCCGCTGCCTGTTCGATGCGAGAAACGTTTGCGGCCGTTATTCACTTAAGCTTGTGTGTTTGTGGGTAGGAGTCGGCTTGACATTTCTGACTGCATACGTTAGCTAGTGCTATTTAGAAAGTTGCTGGTGCGCGCATTTCTCGAGTCTGCATGTCCCCTTATGGTGTGGTGTTGCTTGTTGTATATTGACGGTTGTTGTACCTGTCAGCGGTACTGAATCTTCTCGGGTTAGTCGCACGCTATTGTCTCGCGCGCACACACTGCACGGCTTGTTTGTCGGAGCGTCTGTTTTTAGACTTATCGGTATTTTCAAACTTTCGTGTTAATTGCGTTGTGTTGGTCTTCTGAGAGCCATAACTTTACTGTGCTAATCACGCTATTCCGCCTAAAGTTGATGTGCGTTCAAGACGTTGGCGCCAGCACTGCTTACGTTTATCTGTGCTGTGTGTGTAGTTGTTCCCTGTTTCTTCCAATGCTTTCGATGAATTCAGGTGGTGTATTTACACTAGTCAACTTTAGTTCGCTCCCTGACGTGTAGTGAAATGCAAGGGAAAGTGGTTGTCTGAGCAGCAGCGTAGTAACAAAACGTTCCTTTTGTGGAGGGGAAGTCAGGTGGAAACACGCAGAAAGTGTGGAGCCGTTTCTATTCTGTCAATGTCAGTGGTAACCTGAGACCTCAGAATAATTACCCATAAAGCTCACGTGTGGACTATTAGAAGTTTTAACGTCACAAAGTAAGTTTTAAAATAATTCATTCCTGCCATTTTATGCTATCAATGTCAGTGGCAGCTAGGGAGTTGGAATAATTTTCGAAACGCTCAGGTGCAAAGTTGTTGCATCATGATGTTCACCAAACATTAATCCATTTCTGTTCTCGTTTGAACGTAGAAATCATACTGCAAAAGCAGATTGCTACATTCTGTATTCATACTCTATGACCTGTTCAGAAAGAGTCTGTGGCTGACTGTGGAGACATTTGGCCCTCCACTGATAGGTTGTGACAAATGTTTTTGTTCCTCTGAAAAAAAAAAAAAATATTTTCATTCTTTACATGCTCCTGCGAAGTCATGGCTGTGGCATTTACTGGCTGAAGACATCTTCGGCATGCTGAAGGGTCGTCGGGGAGAGTGTGGCGAATTATGAATGCCCTGTGGAGCTCATAAGCCACAAAAGAGTACCTTTTGAGTCGTGCATATTGTGCAGATATTCACCAGTTCGCATAGACCAAGGACAGGTGAGCTTAAAGTATGTTCAAATAATTTATATCTCAAATTTTTATATCTCAAAAAGCAAGAAAAGATTACCAGGGCTTCTGCTGTAAAAAAGACATGCGACTTTCGTGGAACGAATCAGACATTGTTCAATATTTTCTCGTGCTCTCTGGGTAAAGCAAGGCATAAATTTATTCTCTGATATTTTTGTACTGTTTATTTTCTAGGCAATAGGGCGAAGATAGACCTAAAACAGCTGTACAAGGAATGCATATGGCCATATTAATTGTATTTGGACCCCTTCTTGGAAATGTATCATCAGAAGGCAACACATTAAAGCTCTTGCACGGGATGAAATCATTGCATTCTACAAGTAAGTACGCACTGCCATTTTTGGGTCTTTCATGGCGCGTTTTTAGGTAGTTTCTTTGTAACTAATGGTTTGAAATGTTACTTCTTTTCAGTGGCATCTTGACCTGTGGCTCAAGGTGGCAGTAATAGCTTTTCGGAACACGTTAGCGAAACTTTCCTGGAAGTGCACTTTGAGACGTCCCTGGCAGAAACACCCGGGTCTTAATTTTGCTTGGGTAAGCTGGCATTTTGTTTTTCCGGGACTCAATTTCTGGGGCTGTTCATCCTAATAAAATCTCACTGTTAAAAAGTTATCGTGAACGCCAATATTGGCCATTGTGTTCACATTCCGCCTATTACGGATGCTCCAACAGTGGCTAAAAAAACCACTATTTTGTATTTAGTTTTGTAAATATTTAGCTTTACACCTTGAGAGTTGTTGCTGTGATTTGCCAGCACCATGGACATGCCCAACGTGGTTGCTGCTACAACAATACGGTGGCAACTGACGATTTAAATTTCCCGCTTTTAATACGCCCGTAGCACCAATAATACTCCCAAATACAGCCGTAGCATGAGTAATGCTTGCATTGGATTTTGACAGGTGGTTAAATAAGGGGTAATTTTTTAAGGGAATTGTTCAGAGCATAGAAAGTGTCGTCTGCAAGAAAATGTGCTATAGTTGTGGTTTATAAGAAAATTGTGCTACTGCCTAGTTCAGCATTAGTCAGCTCAACTTCTGCCTCATACCGCTACGAACCATAAAGGTAATACATATCGAGAGGGAAATATTTTAGGTGGAACTAATTCCACAAACAATTTCTGCCACAGTGCGATATTTATGATTTCCTATGACTGGCCATCTATTTCTTTGCGGTAGAAACATCGTTTTGCTGTAAGTTATATTAAGCCAGCTTCACTACATCATTCTAGGGAGCACATTATACAGTACAGAGAACATTTTTTGCAGAGAGAAGGTGTGTAAAATATAATGCCGAAAGGTGATTATAGTAATTATTATTTGATTAATAAACGAAACCTCTCAAGGATAAAAAACCTTATATTCAGGATACCGAGGCAGCAAGGTGGGATACTTTCCAGAATCAGGACAATTTCATTGATTGTCTGTGGTGATATTGTTTAGCGCACTTTCACCTTTAGCAGCACTCCCAGAAAAAACCCAAGAAATCACTGATTTTAAATCAATTACCGTGTTATAAAAGGGCCTAAGCAACTCACTCATTTAAAGCAACCATGTAACAAAATATTCTTGTTTCCTTGAAGGTACATGAGGTGAGCAGTAAGTCTTCTCGAGGCCCGGTTATTCTGAGAGAAGGCACTGTTGGCGGCATCAATATTGCCCGCAAGAAACACATCACGGATTCGCCGCCTGCATTGTCACTTCAGGATGTGGTCATCCTCTTCGCCGCATATGTCATCTTTTTGATCGTGTCATCATGTTCTTATGGTTGTGTGCCTTTGAAGAGTTCTTAGGACTTTTGCAGGGAGTTCTTTGAAAGCATGAGAAATTTGACAGTGGCCTGGTGTCATTTAAGTTGGAGTCTCTGTTGAAATACTTGAAGTGTTCAGCTCTACTTGGGATTTTTAATTATTGGTAGAGGTTAAAGTATCTCTTGAAAGGCATGAAGGAGGTCAGATGAAAGGCATGAAGGGGGGAAATCAGATGAAGAGGTTTAAGTTACTGGCACATGCAAGTTTCATGTCAACTGAACACTGAAGTCGTGCGTTATTTTTTATCATTGGCACAATGCACAGGCTGTCTTTGAATCTATAGTGGATGTTTTTGCTCATGAGATTTTGTAGTGTAGCTCATGAGATTTTTTTTTTTCGTGGCAGTGCTGCTGCTGATGCAAAAGTGACATTGCTTATTTACGCAGATGGCTTCCGCCTTCATTGATAAATTTTAGTACTGTAAGTGAGCTGACACCCATGCCGTATAATAATTTAAAATGTGCGTATTTGGCTTGAACAAGTCTTCTCCTTTGAACAAAGTTGCATTTCTTGCTTGGCAGAAGCAGGGCTTTGGTCACAATTACACTGACAGCAAGACGGGAGGGTTTTTATAGCACGCAACTGAATTTTACCTAAGGTAAAAGGTTGAGGCGGGAAAAAATGTTTTAAAGTCTGCTTTGTAAAACTGGTCCCCTGTATGATTCAACGCTGGCTTGTTTGCTTCTTAAGGATGTCTGACTTGTTCCCGCTTGAATTGATGACGTACATAATTAGTCTGCTTGTTAAATTTTAATATGTGTAACATGCTTCCAGCTACCTGGTTTGCAAAATTATATAAGATTCACGCTGGCTTTTGTGAGATTTCCTGGGATGAATTATTTTAAACAACTACAAATTGTTTGGTCAAGTAACGTGCCTTAAGTCAAAGGCCTTTTCAGGACGCTCATAAAGTCTATTTTGCCTACAAATAGCTCGATGTTACACTTACGTCTGGTGTCAGGAAACTACTATCTTTAATAATCATGTTTTAATTGTGGCATACTGCCGCATGTGACCTCTCGTGTGAAAATGTTTTATTGTTAATCTTGGCTTGAGCGTTGTTTTCCTAAACTCTTGCACTGCACTGTTGTAGTTTTGTGATAATACAACCGTGTATGGCTTGTTTTTAGGCCTTTCCCTACAATTTAATAGCAAACTGCATTTTCCCAAACAGTTATACGTAAACATAGCATGGCAAGCGCAATGAGTAGTTCCGCCTTTGAATTGCCTTGGTTTATCTGATAAGACAGCATATTTGATGCTGACTGTTGTATAATGTCTTTGTCAGTGCCGCGGTAGACGCACACGTCTATTTATTTGTGAAACAGTTGACCCTAATACCATCTTTATTAACCATGTTTTTGAGTAAAAGTGAATATGTGAAAATGCCACTTGGAGCCTAGTGTTATCGTTATGGTATTTATTCCTTGTACGTTGGTCATTTTCTGTGCAATTTAAAATAGACAGCTATTCAAATCTGAAATGTATGAATACTAACACCCAATAAAGTTGTATAGTATGTTGAAAAGCAGTGTATGAGTCATAATAGTTTGTTTCGTGCGTATTTTAATGCAAGTATATTGTTTCTTTTACATGCAGCTGAAACCCAGAACAGGATTCGGCGGGTGAAGCTAAAGACTGTGTGCCGCTCTAGGTGCCTCAGACCAACTTTTATATAGAACTGTGCTCCGATAGGCAACTGTTGGGAACTGTCAGGGACCACACTGCTGCGGTGGTTTCTGCTCTCCAATTGTTGGTATCACTGCGGGTCATATATCAAGGCTGTTTTAAAATGGTGCTTGCGGTTTCCTGCTGATACCAATGCATCCGCCAGCCTGGCATATGACCCCTGTGTATACCGACAGGAAAGCAGAAATATTGGAAAAGTGGAGTCCCATGGACAGCTTCCCAATGTCTATAGGAACACCGTTTTATATAAACAGCTGGTCTGAAGGTGCCTGGAACGGCGCACCGGATAAATTCTATAATCATTTTACATGGATCAATGTTCCAGTAACTTAAACTACCCTTTTATTTGGAACAGTGATCCGCATACTTTTATTTGGAACACCGATCCACATAATTTAGTTGCAAAAATATGTGGTGCACTGTTCCACTTAATTTTCAGGATATGTGGAACACGGTTCCAATTATATAACTGGAACTTTTTTGCAAAAAAGTTCCAGTTACTAAGTGGATCTTACGTGGAACCAGATTAAGAGTGTAGGTCTGAGCCCCAAAGGTCGTAATATAGATTTTGAAAGTGCTTTGGAGTTGAAAGAATCTTTTCTCATTGAAATAGAAACGCACACAACGAAAAATAGACGATGCAAGGCACTCCATTTTGCTAGTAGGAGCGTGATAGTTTTTTATGACTCTGGACGGTGTTTATCCAGAATAATACAGAACGAACACGTTTAGTGCTAGGCAATCTTACTGTTTTATTCACTAACAATTTCTTAAGTTAAACTCCTCGAATCCTGCAGCCACTATTTTTTAAGTGCGAATGCACTTTATAAGCGACCCCAAACCTTCCACCGCCGGCGGCGGCGGCGGCGTCCGCAGTCCTCCTCTCTCTATATAAAAAAAACAGCATCCGGCGCCAGGTTTCGATCCGAGGACTTTGCGGCCGCAGCCGACGCTCTACCGACTAAGTCACGGACGCGACGCTGATACCCGTGTTAGTAACGCGCCTTATATCTTTAACGCATTCAAACTACGTCGTCAGCGGCGTGCGTTGGCGACTCAGCGGCGTTATAGCGGCTTGATAACTGCGTGGTGTACACGTGATACTACAAACCCGATGGAAGAGATGGAAGAGAAGGCGGCGAGGCGGTGGGCTGCGGGGGCCGAACGCAAGCGCCGCAAGCGGGCCGACAACCGTGCATTCGCACTTTCACATTCTCCCCCTCGGGGAAATGCGGGGGAATTTTTTTTATTTCTTGCCTAACCCCACGAAATAAAAAATTAATGCAGAACGTTTGCCAGTTATTCAGAACTTAAGATCGCCACCTTCTCTTGCCCATTACAAGACAAGACGAAAGAGATTAAGATGGTTTGAAGCTTTCTTTTTTGCATATTTGTCTTTTTGTGTTTCTGCCACAATATGTACCTGAAATATTCATTGTACGGGCCTACGTTTCAGGCAGATGGCTGAGGGACAAGATGGTCAATGTTTTTATTGCAAAAAAAGGCTGAAAAAAAGACTTTTCTTCCATAAAGCTACACCGCTGGCACAATGCCGACCGCAGTAGAAGTCCCGAATATGTTTTTATTGTTTCAGCTGGCGCACTAATCCCGACATTCTCGCAGCCACCGGAAAAGAAATGTAGGGGCAATCAATAGGATTATTGCGGCAGCATTGCGTGAGCCCCTTTTCTGACTGTTGCGTGTTCGACCAAAGAATGTTGAAACTGACACCCACTAAACGATTGAAACGAATATTAGCGCAAACGCATCGGCAAACCGCGTTGCATTTGGTTGGCCGTTTCGGCATTATGCCTTCGTCCGTCGGCCTCGGCATTATTCCGTCGGGGCTTTTGTACGGGATCACTCTTACCGGTCGAGGTGGCGGGACGTGAATCGTCGAAGTGGTTCCTTAGCTCCATCGCAACCCTTTTGAGAACAACAAAGTTTTTTTTCTCCCTCTCTTTCAATCGTCGTTTTTGGATATACGGCGCACAGAACACAAACTCAGCCACTAACGCAACTACAGGAAGCTTGCGATACCTAAAGAGGGCGCGCTGCCCTGCTGCCACAGTCAGCCCTGCCGTCGTAACGTGGCAGGGAAGCTGGGCCACAGCGCCCATTACCAGCTTTCCGCATGGCGAACAATATAATCCAGTGAGCTGACCTTGGCCGTATTGACAGTTCTGGATCTTTTATTGGTGCGAATGAGGGAAAGGACATATAAAACTTCTCAGGAGCTAGCCCTTTTTTGACGCGTCTGAGCAATGCGGTGACGCAGAGAGCTGCAGATGTAAATCCGTCCCGTATACAAGGAGTCTTACGCCGCTGCAGTTCAGTTTTTAATTGATTTTATGTAACTTTAGCGCCGTCCACTTGCAAGTGTTTGTGCAGCTGCTTGTGGCAAGGGCCCTTCGGACGTTAATCGCTGCAAAAAGGGGATCGGTAACGCACGCTGGTTCGTCAAAGCGTCCACGTAATTACTAACCAACAAATGCTTACTTCTGAAAAAAGGAACGATCTTATGTTATGTTAAAACTGGCTGAACAGACTGACAGTTGAGATCAACGAGATTCTGAGTGAGAAAGGTGTTTACTACGCGCGGAAGTCACTTGAAAAAAAAAATTGCTACTGTTTTTTTTTGCGCCACTGCATCCACCGAGTGTACGGTGCACTAAAAATGGAATCAGTGCTTCTTTACCGCCATTCCTGCGTTTGTTCAGGTCTTTGCACGAGAGCTGTGTTTGCTGTTGAGCTTAGCGCATCGCCCAAAGGCAAAACAAAATGACATCAACAGATGCCGGACAACTGGTGTGATCGAACTCTCTTTTCTCCTTTTACGTGAAACACTTTCAGCAGTTATTTCCTTGTAATGAGCTGCCTATTTTGCTAATTAACACGTCGTTCTCACCTAATTAATACATTCGTGAACAACCTCAACAAGCCCAAAAAAGCTCCGCCGTGCTGATTTATCGCAGTTATAATTAGAACATAACAAAGAAGAAAGCAGGTGAGGTAGGAGTTCGAAATTGAAATACACGCTTATTGACACTTAGGTTCTTCCTCATTATAAAGTCGTCGGCTGCAGGGAGTCACAGCAAGTCGTGATGGTTCTAACCCCCCCCCTCCCCCCCCGGTGCACGAGAGCACAAGGCTACATTGATGATCGTGGTCATCAGCGAAATGCTCCCTGATTTCTTCTGCTCGAAATGGATTACAAGATTGAAAGACCAGAAAACGACTACCTGATAATCAGAAAACACTCTGGCAGTTTTAAACCCGGGTGCCTGTCTTCAGCCGTCGGATGCGTTTTACAGTACGTCAGTGGGGAAGTCGTAGGCGCTGATGACGGACATCTTGAATCTGTCGAATGTGAAATCTAGGTGAAATAAGAAAGAAAGAATCCAGCTGAAATAAGAGCGCTAAAAAAAGAGGAAAGTTTAAAGGTGAAAGAATCTAGGTGAAATAAGAGCGCTAAAAATACCAAGTAAAAATAGCACAAGGACGCGAAACTGGCCCTGACTTTGCCTGTCAGGGACCTATACGCTTTTCCGCTTTGTTGTCCGCTGTAATGCTGCTTGCCCCTGACTCGCACAAAAAGAAAAGGTAGAGTACTTCTACATCATGCCGTATATTAAACTGCCTCTTATCTGTGGAAAGCGTGAAGGCAACGTTTTGAGCAGTAGGCGCAGCCGAAGCGCAGCTGCTTCCGGCGCTTCCCTGACTCCTTAAACAAAGGAATCGTGGAATAATCGTGTAGTGGGCCTGCCTTTCTTTAAAATGATGGGCAGTAGTTGCAAGGAATTTTTTATAAAGCTTGTCTGATTAGGAAAAATAATCTAAGATACAGCTACTCCATATGAGCATCGGTGCACTTCAGAGAGAGAGTGAGAGTGAGAGAGAGAGTCCAATCAAGCACCTTTTCATTTCATTTAGTAGTTCCTTAAGGGCCCGAAGGCATTACATAAGGGGGGGCAAATACATATAGGGAAGACAACAAAAAAGAAAGAAAAAAAAACGAAAATAGTAACTGACATGCATCAGTCAGCACAACTAACAACAACAAAACAAAAAAAGCAGATCAGAGAAAACTAATACCAAATTACCAAACAAACATGTTCAGTTATAGGACATAAAAGCACAGAAAAAGAAAAGACAAGCAAGAGCAATTGTGCAGTTTACAACTATTAAGGATGTATATTATGAATCAGCATTGATGTTCAGAGTGGTGATAATGGTCGTCCAATTTTTTACGAAAAGATGCGCGGTCAGTGCATGATACTATATTGTCGGGTAGCGAATTCCAAAGGGTTATTATTGCATTGGGAAAGAATGAACTTGTGAATGCCGATGTACGACCGGGTCAGTGTGCTATTGGCTGGGTGTGATTTAGGCGCGCTGACGTGCGGTGGGCTGGTTTTAACAATTCATGCCTAGATTTTGGATGATAGTAGGCCCCATGAAGGAGGCATAAACGTGCGATATGACGGCGCAATACAAGTGACGGAAGGGAAATGGACTGTTTTAAAGATGTGACGCTGGTACCGGAGGAGTATTGGGAGGTGATAAAGCGAGCTGCGCGATTTTGTATGGATTCTAGGTTAGTGGTCAAATATGCATGGGATGGATGCCAGATTGATGACGCGTATTCAAGTTTTGGTCTCACGAATGTTAGATAAACAAGTTTTCTTTATTTCTATGGCTGTGGATTTTAGATTTCGTCGGAGGTAACCGAGAGTCCTTGATGCTTCGGAACAGATTGTGTCGATGTGTAATTCCCATGATAATGATGGTGACATGTGAACGCCTAAGTATTTATACGATGTTACAGAACATATGGGAACAGCATTAATATTGTAACTGTGGTGGGTGCGAGCGTTTACGAGAGAATGAGTTTAGTTTGCATTTCGATAAGTTAAGGGGCATGAACCAATTATTGCACCATAATGCGATAGTGTTAAGGTCTTCTTGCAGGGTGCTGTTATCGTCGGGGCTTTTAATTGCAGAGTAGAGGACACAATCGTCGGCAAAAAGTCTTAGTTTACTTTTTATGTTAGTTGGCAGATTATTTATATACATTAGAAACGAAAGTGGGGACAGACTGGCGCCTAGTGGTACCCCCGATGTAACAGCTGCAAGCGGTGATTGGTTGTTATTGGCAAACATGAATTGCATGCGGCCTGTAAGGAAGTCCTGAATCCAATTTATTATGTTTGTAGGTAAACCGAGGCAAGTTCATTTTGAGAGTAGTTGGTTATGTGGGACGCGATCCAATGCCTTTGCAAAGTCTAAGAAAATGGCGTCCGTTTGAAGGTTGTTATCCATGTTAACTAGAATGTCGTGCGCAAACTCAGCGAGCTGTGTTTCGCACGAGTAAAATTTCCGAAATCCATGCTGGTATGGAAAAAAGAAATTCATGCTTTCCAGATGACTCATGACATGAGATGCTATTATGTGTTCGAGAAGCTTGGACGATATGCATGTAAGAGAAATAGGGCGGTAATTAGCTGGTGAAGAGCGATTGCCTGATTTTTGCTTTTTTCCAGTCGTCTGGGACCTGGCCTCTGCGTACGGATTGATCAAATATTAGACATAGGATTTCACTTGAGACGAGGATAGTATTTTTTAGTAACTTACTGTTAATCTCGTCGCAACCGGCAGATGATGTTAGCTTCAGTGTACTAATTAATTCGGCTATACCTTTAGGACTAAATTGAATGTCGGGCTGTGCACTGGACGGTGTGTATGTTCGAGCTCTGATGGACGCGTTGTTAACAGGAGTGAACACGGATGTGAAGTAGTCGTTGAGAAATGTAGCACATTTGTCACTGTCTATAAGTTGACCATCCGTGTTTGTGAGTTCAAGTTGATTAGTCTTCGACTTGGGGGACAGTAAACGCCAGAACTTCTTGGGATTAGTTTTCAGAATGGATAGTAGGTCCGTTGAAAAGAATTTATCTTTGGCATCTGCTATTTCTTTTACATATTGAGTCGCACATGACTGGTAACGGTCCCACGCTAGTGGTTCATTTTTTGCTTTGGCTGATCGGTAGAGGCGTTTTTTTCTATTACGAAGGCGTTTTAGGCAGTTATTAAACCATGGGTTATTGGAATCAGATTTCACAAGTAGGCAAGGAATAAATTTATTTTTAAGTTTATTAGCTCATTTTTGTACAATTCCCAGTTAGCATTAGGAGTGCGTGTTTCGTAGGTTTTACAGAAGGAAGAATAAAATCGCATAAGTTCATTGTTAATGGCGTTGTAATTACCACGCTTGTAGTCTGTAATCAGTTTGGTGCTAGGGGATCTTCTTGCAAACGGAAGGGCTATGGTGATGTCGAGCAGACTGTGGTCACTAATGCCGGGCCAAACGTTTACACTTTTAATGTCATCAGGGCTGGTGGTTAGTAACAGATCGAGTGTGTTGTTGCCTCGTGTTGGGCATGATATAAATTGGTGAAGGTTAAAGTCTAAAGCAAGATTAATAAATTGGTTGGCTTTATTAGTAGTAGTTCTGTTCGGTGTCGAAAGCAGAGTCCAGCTTATCTCAGGGAAGTTGAAATCGCCAAATAAGAAAGCGGGAGTGTCAGGATGTTCGGTTTTTATGTCAGTTAGGGCACGTGTGAGTGAATCACGAAAGGATCGGTGGCTGTCAGGTGGCCGGTAGCAGACGCTGAAAATCGCTTTGACCGCGGGGCTTTGTGTGAGGATGCACAATAATTCAAGGTTATCGTCCTGTAATACGAGCGATGATGACAGTGTGTTTTTGACAGCGATGAGGACGCCACCTCCTCTGCGACCGACACGATCCCGGCGAAACAGATTAAAGTATTGGTTAGAAGGGAAGACCTCGTTGTCACTGATGTTTCTGTGCAGCCAAGTTTCGGTTAGTACTACGAGATCGGCTTTAGTGTCATCAATGAAACTGTTAAGTTCGATCCGTTTTGGGATTACGCTTCGGATGTTGGTGAACATGACGTTAAGCTGCAGGAATGATAACGGTCGCCGTTGAGATGGGAAGCTGGTGGAACAATCTGGTTTACGTCATTTTACGCCATTGTTAGTTCCAAGAGGTGGTTCGTCATGACCCGCAGAGCTAATCGAAAACTTTGTGCATTCACTAATGCTATCGGTGGCAGGGCTGTAGATGTAGCATTTATTGCCCACGAGCAGCTTGTCTAATCTCAGTTTAAACGCGCAATTTTTAGGTTTTATGAATTTTAGTAGCTTGGACAGGGCTAGGCGTGTGGCCGATGCGAAGTGTTCCCTAATCGCGTAGTCAGTATTTTTTGGTCTTGGCCCACATGATAGTACGCTCTCTTTTGTTTTGAAATTAGTAAACTTGACGATGATAGGCCGTTTTTTGTTGAGAGAGGGGGTTCCGATACGATGAGCCCTTTCAATGTTACATGCGTTAAGTTGGAAGTTTAGTTTTGCTTGGCAGAAAGCCACAACTTTTTCTTCCGATTCCTCCCATGACTCTTTATCTGTGTCGTCTAGACCCAGGAAAGCAGGTTATTTCTTCGGAGGCGGTTGCTTAACTCGGTGCTTTCGGTTTTTAACGTTGCTATTTCCTGGATTAACTGGTCGCCAGAGGTCATTTCGGCATTCGTGTTACGGCTGCTTAGTTGAGATTCGAGCGCTAGCAGTCGATTGGTTAGAGTGGACAACTGGTTGGAATGTGTTTCATGGGTTAGCTTGAGCTTTTCTATTTCGGGACGTAGGGTGGCTTGCCCAGCTTCTAGCTTTTGAATAGCGGATAGGATAGGGTCAGGGGTAGTTTTGGGTGCGCCTGGGTTGAGTTCTACGTCACCAGATAGCAATAAGAGCTGGTTTGACAGTACAAGACAAGCGCCGGCATCGGAGATCAATCGCACAACAGCAATACAATGCAGAGCACTGGGGCCAGACACCGCGAAAAGGAAACGGTTACTGCTACGATATTCTTTGGCACAGTCGAGATAACTAACCTGGAAGCAGAGCAGAAATTTGTACATTGTGCTTGTGGCGGTGTCGAGCCCCAAGCAGCCGGTGTTGTCGGGTGGGTTAAATGCGATTTGCTGGGGTCCCGTGATTGATGACGTCGATGTTGGGGGCTGTTGCCAGGCGAAGGCGCCTGGTTCGGCCAAGAACGGATTTCCGGAGAAGCTGTGACAGCATGGCGGCACGCAGGGGATCCAGGGTGGTGTTGAGGACGGAGGGAGAGGTCTGGTCACGGGCAGTGTATCCAAGGCGGGAGGGGCGGCGGCAGGTAGCCAAGATACGATTGCCTGGAAGCAGAGCAGAAACTTGCACATTGTGCTTGTGGCGGTGTCGAGCCCCCAACCTGGTGTTTCATTCATGCTGTAAACTAGTCCGTGCACCAAGATATCCTTCTTTACTGCCAAATGGAGTGTCATAAAGAGATCTATTCTGATGGTGAGCTGGACCCCACGTTGTAAGAATATCGCAAGCGCCGCGCTCATGAACAATGGTCCACAAAGTGAACGCATGGAAAACGTGGAGGCGTGTACGTATACCCAGGAGGCCAATTTAGCCTCCTTTTTTGTAGCGCTGGCTGGGCAGGGCAGAGCATAGAGTTTCATACTAATATATACTAGAGGGAAATCTGGCGCCACTGCTTAGGGGAGCAGCGCTTCAGCGAGCATTCCGTCATGTACCGGGCAGGCACTTTCCACTTGTCCTTGGCATGGCTCATGAACAGGCTGGAAGGTTGGCTCTGGCTGCAAAAAAGCAATAATATTACTGTTAAAACTTCATCAGATTTGTTTTGTTATTATAAAACTGAACCTTCAAAAAGAATAATTTGTCAGTGATTAAAAAAGGTTACCCTTTTTCGTTGTTTTTGGCTTCGAGACAAAAAAGAAGCCATATGGCTAGCTAAGCCAAGTAGGCGAGGGACGTCGTTAGCGACAGGGGCGCCGCCCACGGCTGCCCGCTACTGCAGCGACAGATTTCCCTCTAGTATATATTAGTATGAAACTCTATGGGGCAAAGGGCCTATGAGGACCGGGTGGCCGTTGTACGGCGCCACTGTCGCTTCAGCGAACAGCGCCGCTAGTGGCGAATCGCTCGTCAGTGGAATGCCGGTGGCGGTCAGCGCGGCGTACTTGTGCATGCCTTTCTGTTGTTCTGTTGCGGAGCGGCTTGCAAAGTCTAGACAACCAGGACTTTTTTATATCGGTAAATCTTGAGAGTGAGGGCAACCTTTACGAGGCATGCCATGTGTATGATTCACGTCCATACTCAGTAATTGCAAATCGAAGACGACGGTGAATCCGCCAAGCTGAAAGTCGAACTGGAAGTACAAGTCCGTTCCTTCATGCAAATTTATCGTGTAGTATTTCTACCTGCGTGCAGTTTGGCGCATAGAGGAATAAATTGCAGCTAAATGCTCCTGGAAAGCCGGCGTGGGCAGCCGATTTAAGTATGCCTCGGCGCTGGCCGGCCCTTGGCAGTTGATGAAGAAACAGCGTTTCGTATGAGCGAAAGACAAAGTTGGGGGTACCTTCTAAGATTTACCCCAAAAGAAAGAGGCTGACGGACGACCCTACGTATCGCAATTACTTACGGCAGAAACATGATTTATTTCACGGAAATACGTTTAGAACAGCCACCGGGAATCGTTTCCAGAACAAATACCGTATGACAGTATAAATGCACTGCTTGACGTGTAAAAGCATTACTTTATGCCTGTAACAAGACGTGGTTTCTGGCTAGTTGGTTAAGGGTTTTCCAAAAATTACCCCCATCTCCCCGCGAGGGAACCCTGGTGTGACGCGACGCATCCGGGGGTTGAATTGGCGTTTCCATTGGGTCGATTCTCTAAATCGGGTGAAACGTGTTGTGAACGCGTAGGATGCCCTTCCATCACATGCGGGTGTTCTCATACGCGGGACGATGGGCGTAATTTTGCTTTTCATGCACATTCTACACACACGTACACGTGCACATACACACGTACACGTGCACATGCTATGCACATGCTGTTCGTAATGTTGCCTTTAGCGTTTGGAGTGACGCTGGTATTGGATTGTGTCACACCACTCGCTGAAGGGACCGTCGCTTCCATCACGTCTCATCGGAAGAATCAAGTCAAGCACGCAGTCGTCAAGCAAAGTGACGCGAAGTCGAACGAGAGCGAGTGCTGATTGAACCGCCGCAGCGCACTACCCGCTTTATATTCATAGCGCCTGAAGGAGAGGAGACAGCGGAGGAGAGTCGCGCATGCGCGCAAAGCGAGCGAAGCGCGCGCACGCAGCTGTTGTTTATGATAATGAGACGGAGTGAGAGTGTTGCGCACAGCTGTCGGAGAGAAGAGCGGAGGAGAGGCGCGCATGCGCAGGTGGCGTGCGGACGCCGCCGACGCCGACGCAGGAGGGACATGCCTCAGAGCAAGAGATGCGTCGCATCTAAAAAAAATCAATTTGTGTGTGGCAGAACAACGAGAGGCAGGAGAGTACCGAAAACCTGCCTTGAGTTTCACAACTCAATGCTGCGGTCGCGTTTTACCACAAGTGCCGCCTACGCTTGAATAAGCAGCAACTTCGCCGCTTTCAATGCACTGAGACCTCTGTCACAAGTTGTAGGAGAACAAAGCCCACAGCATAAATAAAATTACCCAAACTTAGAAGCACCTAACGAGTTTACGTAGCCATTAGTGCATCTAAGAACCAAACACATCTGCGCAGACTTCATTTCACCGCATATATCGCTCACAAGATTACCTAAACATTAAAAGCATCGAAGCAAGCACGTCAGAAACAACAGGCTGCGTAGTCGAATGCGCCGGCACATTCCAGTAACGAGGGGAGCGCCGACTTGTCCCTTAGCGAAGTGCAACTGCTGCCGTGAGGAGCTGCATTCAAGGGCACTGTGCACGCGGCATGCCGCCTTCTTTCATTGGTTCCGTGGCAGGCGGCAGTACACAAACCGACAGGCGGGCTTTCGTTCGCATGAACACTTTAATGAAAACGCCTTAAAATAAATCTGTTGTCGGAAATTAAACCTGAGACGAGGGGCTCATCAGTACACCACCTCAGCCGTTGAGCGACTGCGCTAAGTAACGGAAGCCAGCATGGCGCTTCTTCAACCTGTTTCAAAGATGGCACTCACTCTTAAAGGGACCTTGCAACCCCTTTTTCAACTGTCGCCAAAATATGAAACGGTTTCAGAATTAATTCAACAACTGCATCCAGTACATATTGCTACGTGGCGGTAGGACAGACGACAAGAACGATGAGACAGTCGGACGATGTATTTACAGCTTATTTACATGGCGGCCAAGCTGAGCGCACCCATATAGCTTCTTCGTAGTCGGAGGCTGGGATGACAAAGCCACGCTGCATTGTCCTCTTCATCGTCGTCTCGTAACAAAATATTAGGGCGTCACGATCTACCCCTCCGAAACATTACTGCTCTGCGTTCATTGGATGACTTACAAACTTGCTTAAAAGATTTTTCACCCTTTCTAGGCCAGGGCATTCTTGTGAGTGGCGTCACTAGAGTGATATCATGGCTCTGGGCCGGCTTCCTTTAAATGCCAGCAATGAAAGCATTTAATTTCCACTTTAAAGGAAATTGCATGAAAATGATTGCAGGAAGCAAATGATGTCCAGTGCCACTTGTGCTGGTGATAACTACAGCTGTAACGGTGCCTGTAGGCACAAGCGAAAAAGAGAAAGCGCTTATCAGCCCGACAGCCGGCTAAAAAATATGCGGTTCGGTCTAAAAACCACCATTACGTTTCGGCCAATGTGTGGTAAACAGAAGTGGAAAAAATCTGCCGAGCCACGCCAGCCATCAGCGTAAATAACGTACGGGCGCCAGCGTGACCAAATTTTCACAAAAAATGGCATTACGTATATAAGCCATTTCATTTGGGTGGTCGAACCGAAGGGCAGAGAAGTAGGCTTAATATTACCACAGCAAATGATCTTTCTGGAGAACAGACTGCAAACTCGGGAACAGGTGAACACTCAGCAAAGAACAATAGCTCAGTGATGCTGAAAATGGCTCTTTGGCGAATGCGCGGTACGATCTCCCAGGAGTGCGGAACGTGGCGCGGGAGTCAAAGGTCGGGCTCTTCACACCGGCCGGCGCTCTTGAGATAACAGATCCCTTGGGCAGGGGACAGAATGCGGAGTCCGTTCCCAGAGGGCGGCTGAGAACGGCGCCTCAAGTTAAAAAAGAAGTGAAAGCAGAGGTAGGAGATCGCTGCTAGATCACAGGCACGAATTAAGTCAAGCACTTCCCATTCATGAGGTTGAGACTCTCACAAGGGAATACCAAAAAAGAAACAGCAGTGCAGCCAAGTCTTACAGTGCAAAGTTGGCAGTTTTATTCTTCGCTAAACCTCGAACACCTGTCCGAAGCATTCACTGCAGAGCTCCCGGCCTGTAGTAATTGAGCCGAACAAGTTTTGCAAGTTTTCATCCTGTTGGGCAAATCCTCCTTCACGAAACACTGATGAAGGAAGAAAGCCATGTCGTCTTTCTTCCTTTGCCCGTGTCTTGTGAGCACCCCCACCAACAAGATGGCCTGCAGAAAGTCTGAACCAAGCAAGTTTATTTGTACTCGATTTGAGATGTTATTTTATATTGGGCAAAAATTAAGTCAAAATCAAGTGATTTTTCGCTTCAACTTAACTCTGTGTTCATCAGAAAGTCCCGTTAATTCCAAATGTGACAGAGGCGCTCGTATTACTCTTTCGCGGTAACGGAACCAAATATAACGGCGTATTGATTACGGGATAAGGTGGGTGCCTGTAACGCCGTGGCCGCTATTATCATGCCATAATCACTTGGATTCATGCAGAAGGCGTTTATCCCTCAAATATGATGCCCCATGTGATACTGCAATGTTCATTTGAAGCGGTTGGTTATAAATATATTACATTTATTCTAAACGTCATACCCACACAACTTGAGACAAATATTTGAAAAAATTCCACTTTTTCTGACAGAAAAGAGTGGTAAACAAAGAAGGAACAAAAAAACCATTTCTATGACATCATTTAGCCGGCTATGCGGGCCTAAAATATCGCACACTAAACAGAGTAAAGGAACAGACTTACGAAATTCACTAAAGACATATCAGTACACAACACTTTAAGAAAATCCATTGGTTTACCTCCCAAACAATGCGCTCGATTCGCCCATTTCGGGTAATGGCGATGTCGAGCATATGCCCACTAAAAATAGGATGTTTGTCGTGGCTCGACGCAATGCCGAACGTCATGCCCGCATTGCATAGTGTCACAGCGCAGAGCGAACGTTTGAGCCATACCATATATGCTCGACATCGTGATTAGCCGAAATTTTATTCTTCCCTGCACGGATTATCAAACGAGGGCGTAGCGGTTGCGCCTAACCATAGGATTGCCTTGGTGGGGTATAAGGCAGATTGCAGAAATGTGGTTGCCTGCTAGGCGATAGAAAAGCCAAGTTTCAACTTAATCAGTAAAACCGACCGATTAGTGACTCTTGTCTTACATGTTATTAACAGCAGAGTCATTTAGGCCGACACAAATGCTTCCGGCGCAGGCAGAAAACCTACAGCGCACGTGAGCTCGTGCGTTGCTCCGACAACCCGGCGTCGTCCAGGCTTGCGCGTGGGCTTACGCCACATGAGGCGTTCCCGATGTCGTCGTCGTCACCGTGTAGCGACCGGCGCGCCACGAGTACGCCGCGCCGAAGATGACGATGAACCTGCCAGGCCATCCTTTCACAATCGGCGCGTGAAGACGGCCACCGGAACAGCCGACGAATAAGTGGAGGTACCGGGGTTAGCACGCGCCTCAAGGGGATTTGCCCTACGCGGCTGCGCCGTAGGAAGACGACGACAAAAGGGATGACAACGATTGTTACTGAATAAAACACTGTACATAGTTTAATGATCTTTGCTTTACAGTGCCGCCCACAACATATTTGCACTGCTGGGGTTCGGCTGCTTCCTCTCGCCTGAGATTCGCTGCCAGTGTAGAGAGAAGCCAGGTCGACCCCGAGCTCCGCTTTTTCTCCAGCCTTGCACCACTACTGGAAGCTGCGCCAATTTTTTTCGAATACTGGCAATAAGTTTAATCGAGCGTCTTAAAAAAACTCTGCAACACTTCCGATAAAAGCTTTCACTCTTTCCTTCGCTTCTCCAAGCACTTCGAAAGCTATAGTTATCGCCAGCACGGAACGGCACTGCTGATTTGGTCGTAGCAACAGCCCCGCCTTCCATTTACGCTTTGCTTTGGTGGCCTTTTTTTTTGTAAGTGGCCATCGAATGCGTTCATTGCTGCTACTGAAGGAAAGCCGGCCAATAGCCGCTAGACCGCTGTAATGACGTAATTCCAGCGGTCGAACAACGCCGAGACCAAGAAAGAGAAAAAAATATTTTGAGAAAGTTTCTAAGTTGTCTCATGGGCATAGAGCAGTAATTTTAGGCTGAGGTACTTTGCGACCCCTTAATCTAAGCACTAGATGCGTTTGTTAATTACTTCTGCAAGCATTTAAGATATAAAAAAAGTCGAAAAAAGTGTTGCAGGGTCCCTTTAAGGCCTTCCCACATAAAGCGGTATTTTCTTTTTATTGAATATATCCAAGACACTCCATGAACATGTTTCTAGACGCGGTAACGCGGCTATCCCACAGAGACCAAAAAATGGATGTTCTAGACCTCCGTATTTGTGACACGGGAGGCCCACAGTACGCATACAGCAAATGCATCATCGGCGTCACAGCGTGAATCTAAAAAAAGTGAGCAAACAGTTAACATTCATGCCTGCAACACCAGCAACCAAAATTTGCCTGGTGTAGAGGTTTAATGGTGACGTGCTATCCTAATGCAGTAAGCGTAGAAGCAAATACGTTCAGGCCAGATTTGTCCTTTCGCAATACATTCGCTTGACATCTGCTGCGGATGAAACAGGAAGACACGAAGGCCGGCGAAGGGGACATGTTAGGCCGTGCCTAACGACGAAAACGCATTAACGCCGGCGCATTTGCGTCTACCTACGCGTAGTGGCGTAAGTGCGAGGAAGCACGCACATCGCGTTCGGCGACAAATCAAAACCGCCAGCGAATGGAGGGAACAGCTATAGGGCCGAAACGAAGGGCACGTGCAGTGAAAAGAAAACGAAAAATAAAACTAACATCTATTGTAGCGTCGTGGAAAACAAACATAAATAACTTAATTGGCTAATACTTATACCAGCTGCAGCACTGAGAAGGACGGTTTGAAGACGGGTTCTTTCTGACGGTTGCATGTTGGACGCAACGAATATCTATTCTCAGTCGACGTATAGGGTAAGTGCCTCGAGTTAATGGTAAAAAGCCTTTTGGCAAAACAACGAGCCTGTATTGCGTGCCTATGATTCATTTTTTTCCGGGCGTATCCCCTCAACAACTTACTACGTGGCCTCGTCCAGAGAACATGGTGCTCAGCAGTATACGATTGCGAAACAAGCTATAGGCATCTAAGAGATAACAGGCACGATGAATATTTATGTGATTATGAAATGTCGCCGTCGGCTTTACATGAACCCCGTTATTTAAAATTTTGTGCATTAGAACGACGGTTACGCCTTTTCTCCGCCGGCACACGCAGCGGCATTCTAATAAGCATTTGGGATGATTAAATGCACTTTATTATCAAATTAAAAAAAGAAATGCTGACCTAAACACCCTACAAAAAAAAAAAACGCCGTGTCATTTGAGACTATTTACAGCTGCAAATTCATGACTTTTATCAAAATTCATCACACAACAAGAGCTACGCAGTCATACTCTGCAACTTTATAGAGATGAGCCATGCTAAGATCGAGAAAAGCCGCATGCAGCTTAGACACATGCGGGATTACAGCGTGAAAAAAAAAAAAAAAAACGCGATAGGAACGCTGAAAAAATTGCTAATTTGTTTTACTCTCTGATGTTGTTCTTAGCATGTACCTCAAGATTTCCTTGCAAGGAGAATTCCTCATCTACAGCATTCTTTTATGAGGCACGTGCGTAGACTGATCGGTAGAGTTTCGCGTGGTTTAGTAGTGTGATTTTCGGGATTTATCTGTGGCAGTGTGACCGCCATAAAAATGCCCAACTTCACGAGAAGGGCACCAGAAAACTGAAAGCCTTCAGAGGTTCACCCGATATCACCTGCGTGCAAAAGCGTCTTGTGGCAGCAAAAGACGCGAGAAAAAAGTAATACGTACAAATGCAGGTTCTATTCACTGGCGTAGCGCGCATACCCGAAACTACCCGAATCCATTATGTGTGTGCGCCGCCATGCCTATGCTTACGCGTCGCCTTTGCTACTGCGGCGTGGTATGCACGGGATGTTCGCAGCGCAGGCAGCCGCGACTCCTGGGTGGACCGTGTTAACGTTGGTTACCCGAAGAGAGTGACTGTTCCGTTCGTCGGTATGACAACCTTGTGCTGCAGTTCGACCCATACTTCCGTATGAACGAGTACAAGTTGGTCGTTGCGCGAACGCGGCAGAGTGAGCGCCGTAGTAGCGCTGTTGTGCGGCAGCGTTTGTGCAGGCTGCAGCAGCAGCAGCAGCAGTATTGCGTCCCACCTAGCTCAAAATCATTACCTCGACTCCAAGTACTGTTTCGCACCCCGTTGTACAACCTACCTGTCGCAAGAAAGGAGTGAAGTTGTCAACACAGATCATCCGATTGCCAACATCCGTGTTTTTGGTAGCGGCCACAAATTGCTCAGCTCTGTGCGAGCGCCTCCTCCTTCACCCACTGGCCCAAAGATGTCGCTAGTCTCCCAGCTATCACTGCACTCGCTGCTACATGAGTTTCTTATGACTTTCATGAATTTCATGATGAGTTTCATGAGTTTCTGCTACCATAAGCTAGAGAGGAAACTGCACCTAGGAATCCATGCCGTCATGAGGTGTTATGGGAAGACAACAAATAGTAGCTTGAGCTTGCCATGACAATGGGATTTTTACGAGGTTTTCCGGAATCCTTCCTGTTCTGTGGTAGCTTTGATAAGGATAGGGGAAACGGCAGGCAGTGCGTGATCGTACCTATACCGTTGTTCATGCCGTAGTCGAAGGAACGCATGACTGAGCGGGTAATTTGCCGTCGCGAAAGTTGTAGCTGACGAAAAAAAAAAAAAAAAAAAGAAACCAAACAAACTTCGACGAAGACAAGATACGACAGCTACGGGCGCCTGTACCCGTCCTATCTTGTCTTCGTCCACAACTGTTTAACGCCACGTTTTCTTTTTTCTTAAAGTATGAACCAACTCTCTCAGCAACAAGTTTTGTACAACTGTAGCTGAAGATCGGTGCACCGGTTCACCACGTAGGCGTCATTTTCATAGGCACGCTCAAAAAACATTTTCAAGCTGTTCAAACAACTTATTATTTTAAATAATGGTAAAATTGATAAAATAAAACTCTCTGATGAGTTTCCCCCAAAATATTAATATTGTTGTTAACTGCCAGCTTTGTCTGGAGAGTAGTAGGCACAACCCTTCTGGAAAAAAAGAAAATACGTCTAACTACCTTTTTCCTTACATATAAAACAGCCTGTCTTATTTTCCGCTTATATAATAACACATCATCCTTGGCGTTCTTGTGGCACTGCGTTCGAATCACGACCGGTTTTATAGATAGCGACTTTCCAATCACAGCCTGCGACAATGGGAGGCAGCGTGCCAAAAAATTGCTGTGTAGGGACGACGCACTCCCAGAGGTGGGGCTAAGCTCAATCCCCAAACACGGCAGGTTCTCTTCACTCGCAGTGGGCATGCGAATGCTTGCATAAAAACTAGCTGTCCTATAAAAAAATGCCGACTGCAGCAAGCCCTACCTATAATACAGTGTTGTACACGTTCCTCTAAAACAGGAACGAAAGCTCGTTCCTCGTTCCTTCACAATTTTGAAACGAGTTACCGTTACAAGTTATTTTATTGCGAAAGGAACGCGTTCCAGTTCCACTTCGAACATTGGAACGTGCCGTTACATTTAGCGTTACATTCCATTTAAAAAAAAAATAAAATACGGTGTC
The DNA here is from genome assembly GCF_048455015.1 of Haemaphysalis longicornis. NCBI lineage: Eukaryota > Metazoa > Arthropoda > Arachnida > Ixodida > Ixodidae > Haemaphysalis > Haemaphysalis longicornis. The sequence goes on from NW_027526295.1 coordinate 77,468,743, forward strand.
GGATAATCCTGAGGCGAAATAAAGTGAGAAATTTAAAACTCACACCGAACTACGTATATTATACGAAAAGGAACAACGCCTGCTGCAGATTTACTCGAGATAAAAAGAATCCAAAGAAAAGTTCCTAGACAAATTTTTTTAGGGAGCACCGGACAAACTCCAGACATGTCTAACTGCAATTTTAGTGCTCACCTATTATGGGTGCATGTGGCACTTTCCGCTTCGGTCTTACAAATGCGCAGTAAGGTAACTGCGCTTCAGATGTGCAAATGGAAAGTTACTCACATGCAGGAACACCATTAAATTTCTTGCATAAGAAACTGTGTCGAAAGGAACACACATAGGTATTTAATGAATGGTTATTCAATATTTCAGTTTATTTAAAATACCTTACAGGCCCTTTGGAGGGAATTGAGTAAGGGGGTTACAAAAGTGAAGCTTTGGGGATCATACACCACAAATTTGCGAGTAGCAAAACACAACAGAACAAGCAATGGCTACGATGTTCGCAATACAAGCTTAAGTCGGAAGACGATAACAAGAAAAAAAAAATAAATGAAAGTCGGCAGCGCAGTCACACCTAAAATCTACGCACAAGAATTACAAAGTATACCAAACACAATCATGGTAGTATTTAAAGGAAATAAGCAAAGATGACCAAATATGTGGATGCGACGCACAAATACGTTGCTGTGTCTAGAAATACGCATAAGAGAAAAGCACAGGAAATAACGCGGAGCCTAATCATCTACGTAAAAAACATCTACACTATAAAAAATCAACACACAGGTTGAAACCGACCGACTAAAGCAACTCTGACCGCTGGCCCTTCACGTTCGAGCGGCCTCTCTCAGGTATTGTTCATACGGCACCGGATGAAATTATGCCCAACAATAATGAAATGACGATCATGGTCACGCTCAAACCTCCCCCTCTCCCTTTCACCAAGCACCGCACAGACCAGCACCGCGTGTGCGCACAGCATAGTTCCCTCCCCGAACCCTTTCGCCGCACTCTCCGCAGTTTTCTTTCTGGCCTCGCTCGATCGGTTACGACGCCGTCGCCGTGCCCGTGCCCGTCGTCGTCGCCGTCGCCGTCGCCGTCGCCATCGCCCCCAACAAACTGCAGTAGCGGCGGCAAAATGCTGTGCGCTAAACAGGTTCTAGTCGCAATAGTTCACCGGGCTCCCGCCTCCAAATCCCATATAAAAAATTTGGTGCCCTGAGATTTTTTTTTAGTATTTAGCTGTACAAGCTTCTAATACTACACCCATAAGTTTTCACAACCTAGCCCTCCAAAGAAAATGTGTTGTAGACATGATATAAGGGTGGCAGGAGGGGCTTACGCCTCATTCCTGTAGGTTCCATCGCGTTTATTCGTAGCCTTACGTCGATTCTATGAAGCGAAAGGTGTGGCGACCGAGTAAATATCTTTAGTTTTTTGTACAGTGTTAGGAGAATACGCAATGGGTGTTCGGTTGTTAACTTGTTAAGGCCTCGCGTATAATTGTAAAAGCTGTGATGTAAATAACGTAGGTAAATAACGTCCTTCCTGACCTCACCTCGCACGGGAAGTGTTCAATTCCGCCCCTGTAGCTTCTCATTTCGAAGTAGCATGGTCGGCATTAGTGGATAAAATTATTTTTATGCGATGAATCGTTGTTGCTTGATCATTATACAACAACCAATCATTCTAGAGCCCACTGAACAGTTCATTTTTGGTAGTAGCGATGAGGTATAAATTCTGTCACGAATAAAGTAGAATAATAACAAGTTAGTTTTATATTTTCTAAATAAACTGGCTCGTATCAAAGAATAACATGTCTTTGAAGGGTTTTAAAGCATGTATACCCTTAATGCCAATATTAAAATTTTGGATCCTAATCATTCATAAATGAAGTGAATATTGCTGCAAAGCGATTCGCCGATTTTTTTTTTTTTGTCGCAACACTATTTACGCATTCTCTGGACCGAGGAAAGATTGGTAATGCGCTGAAAAGCTTCCCTTCGTGGAGGGTTTTGGAAGGATTTGCAACAGGTGGTTAGTTGGTTACACTAACGCCGTGACCTATCAAATAAATCAATTACAGCTATTTTAGAACTCCTTGTTACGATTAAAAAGTTTGTACATTTTGGCTTGTAAATACAGAGGTCCGTATGGCTAATTCCAAAATAAGCGCCAGAAAGATTAATTTTTTGACTTGCCCACCGACTCTCGTTTCTGCTTGATTTTCCTCTGCTGGCTGCGAAATGAAGGAGTGCAGACATGCGCGTAGTGTAACGCAAGGGTATGAGCGCTCTCCCCGAATATTATGTTCATTGGCTAGTTTACTTCATTCGTGGTCAAGGTGCGGCTGTAGTGCGGGTTGAATGTATCACTTTATTGGAGTACAAATATGGGCCACCGCGCACCCATATTTAAAGGTGTGTGTGTGTCTGCGTACCCCTTTCTGTCCTAGGTAGTGTGTGAGCACCTTCAGGAAGTGTTTTCCATGGCGCAAAATATTTACGCAGATAATGGTCCACGAGGATGAAAAATAGTTGAGTGTTTAATTGAAGACTGTAATCGACCATCACAATCTAGAAAGTCGAGGATAAGCAGCTTTTGTTAGAATTTTATGCTTGTTATGTCTTGCTGTGTTTGCGGTATTGCTCGTAGCAACGTTTTCATATTATTATTACAGGTATTACAAAAAGACGAACCCCCCCACCCCGAGGAACACTTAGGGTGCTACCCTGTTCGGTAGGAAACGTGATCCCAAATACCGAAAAACTTATAATAGATAGGTACAACCACACTAGGGCAGCTTTCCTGATACAAAAAACACTCCGTACCCAGAAAAATTTCTGGAAGTGGTGCTGTAGTAATCGGCCAAAATCTCCCGAAGCAACCCAGAACCGAACACATGATATTGTCTTATGAACTTTCCAGCATATAAAAAAACTTCGTAGCATGGAAAATTGATGAGATGATTTTTGAGCCACCATGCGGGTAATGCCGAAGAGTTTAGGAATTACAGACGCATCAGCCTACTTTCTGTTGTGTACAAGTTGTTTGAACATGTAGTAGCTAACCGCATAAGCGACATCCTAGGTATTACAGGGAACAAGTTGGATGTAAAGAAGGCTGCTCAATGATTGATAACATTCAGGGCATCAATCAGGTAAACTTTACCTGATTGATGCCCTGATTGATGATTGAGGTAAACTTTACCTGGTAAAGAATAAATCCGTCGCGAGTCATAAACCTCTTCAGGTGGTATTTATGCATCTAGAAAAACGTTCTATATTGTCGATACAAGTGAAATACCAGAAAGTAGGGGATGTCTGCATAAGAGTTTTGGAAAACATATACCAGGAATGGAAGGGCAGGATAGTCTTACATACGAGAAGTGAAATGCTCCCTGTAAGGATGGGCGTAAGACAAGGAGGCATTCCTCTCCAAAATCGTTTACTCCCTGCTAACCGAAAGAATGAGGGAGACTTGAGTGGGAGAAGACAGGAATAGAGCGAAGGAGAAAAGTGCGAGCCATTTAAGATTGGCAAATATTACCTTGATTTCGAATAAGGAAAGCAACTGCAAATACTACTTTAGGTGCTTCACGCATAAGGCTTGGTAATAGCATTAAAAAAGAATAGGAAGAAATAAATGAAATAAAGAAATATTAAGCAGTCAAGCCCAAAGTCACCGCGTTACCTTTGTGACCACCAGGGTAATATAGATGTTAAGATACGAAAGCCAAAAAGCGGAACTCGAGGTGAAAGAAAACTATTCATTGGCGCTGCGGCCAGCTCCCGAGCAGCGCCCTCCTTGATTAGATGTACGCGCTACTTTTTTCACTAATTTGTGTCGTATTCGTGGCCAGAGAAGGCAGCAGGCCAAGAGATTGCAAAGAGAGGCTACCGAGAGACGGAAGTGGAAGAACGGGAATGCCATTAACTTGATGTAGAGGCGAAATGGGAAAATTCGAAAACAAAGAATGGACAAGGGAAGTGTAGGACAGGAGCGTTTGGAGGTCAATCGGAGAGGCCTTCATCCTGCAGAGGGCTCGAATAGGCTGTTGATGATGACGGCAATTGCCCTAGGTAATGAAATGATCGATGGGGTGGGTAAGTGTTACTATATCGGACAAGTTTTTACAGCTCATCCTAGCCTCGAGAGAGTGATTTGGCGTGAAAAATAACACCTGCGGTGGGCATTTAGCAAGCACGCTTAAATGAGGAACTATATGCTTCTTCTGTCACTGAAAATAAACGTATACAAGCTAAGCGTAATCTCCATGAAGATTTATGGGGAACAAACTTTGCTGGCCCGAGTAAGCACCTCGTAGGAAAAGCAAAGTGCCATCCAACGAGCAATGGAACGAAGGATGGCAGGAGTAAGGTTGTGGGATAGGGAACGAGCGTCCTATATCAGGGAACAAAGATGAGTGGGAGACATTGTGGCCCCACTTATTAAGGAGAAGCAGTGGACTTGTGCTGGATTTGTGATGCGGAAAAAAAACACTACTGTGATGCCACCAGACTGGTGGAATTTCTACTCAGGGACGCGGCGAAAGGTAGAGGAGAAGTGACGGATTAACTCAGAACATTTTTGTACGGAATCCAAAGCAGAAATTTCTAGAGGAATAAAGATGAGGCCTTCGTCCGGCAAAGTGCACAAATAGGCCGAAAATCACAACCACCACGATGGTGGTGATGATGATGATAATAATGCTATCTTGTTGGGGCAGAAGATATGCAAATTAAGCTGAGAAAAGAGTGTTGACGTTCTAATTCCTTTAGTTTGTTTCTAGCTACCACTACCAGAAATAATAAAATCTTGGCGCAGCAATGTGACGTTTTGGTTTTATGCGATCAAGGAAATCAACTTACGCATCATATTTTGGGGCAGATTTGGTGTGTTCTGTTTAAACAACTAAATATTTATTCACTCATGGTCTACAGAACTAATCGACGCAGGAATGTGCAAAAACACCATAGTGAGAGATCCCCAAAGTAATTGTTCCTTCGTTCTAGCAAGATTTCCAACTGTACGGCGTCTTTCAAGGCAAGTAAAAGAAACACTGCCAGGATTCTTGAACTTTTCGGCTGGTGGTACCATTTGCTTATACATTCTCTTTTACAACACGCTCAACAACAGACTTATTGTTTTTAGTTTCAAACGCCCCTTTAGTGTCCCGCTGCTTACGCAGCAGCCATAGCGAGTTGTAAGAAATGGGAGGACAATATTTCACTCGGCCACTCTTGGGGCATATACATATCCCTGCCTATCCGAAAAAACGCCTTTCACAACCTCCTTTACGACTGCTTCCTCGACATGAAACGCACGAAAAGGGGTTGAAGCTACGAGTATAGAGAACAAAAAAGAAAGTCACTTTCTTCACGTTTCAAGGAATCTCTTTAGGATGGCGAATATATCAGGCATTCCATTCTTGCGGTCTCATACATATCTCCAACTTTCTAGGGCGCGCCTGCAGTAGTTGGGCTCGTTTTCCTTCACGGGTGAATGTTGTCAGGCCTTTGTGAAACTTGTCATGCCCTCGCATTCGACCAAATTTATGCTGTCAGGCACGACTGGCCAACTCTCGAGATCTGAATAGAAATGCGACTGCGAAGCGAAAGCGTGGGCAGATAGGGAAAAGAACGACGCAGCGGCAGGGTATTCTACGAGGTCATCAAAAAAGACGAAAGATGTGGATGGCGATGACTTTGCGTGGTTCCTTGAAAAATGTTGCGTATTACTTGAAGTGTGGAGGGGCGAAAGAAAGTACGTATATAGAGGAGCTTAAGAACGAAATGGGGGAAGAGAAGGGCCCTGGGAAAGGTCACAGGCTGGAGAAATAAAACGAAGGGAACTGGAAGAGTTCCGTGCGTAGAAAAAGTTTGTTTTTCGGCCTTGTTGAAAAGTAATCCCGTGGACCACACTGGCATGTTCTATTGGTGCACTTTACATTCCCCCTTTTAAGGGCGCATACGAGTCTTTTACGATCTTCAAAAGGCGTGCAAATGCCTGCATATTACGTTTGAAGCACAGAACCCTCAAGGCCATCATGACCAAAGCGTGGGCTCGAGGCCACACAGAAGAAAGCAGTACGGTTCATTTGGCTTCGATGATACCAGAAATTTTCTACTTCCGCTCACGCACACGCATTATCAATAACATTCCTTACACATCTACGCACGCTTGACTGTATCATTTTGTCGCACAAGATTGTACACAAGCAAATCCGTACTCAAGCACTGATTTACTTCGGTCACTTTCATGGGCAGATCTTACCGAATTATTATTGTTCCATTAAAGACCATTTAAAAATCTTATGGGCTTTTTTTGTTTTTCCCGCTGTTGTAGGTATTGCATGTAGGCTTATGGTTTACTGCGGGAGCTACCGAATGAGCAGTTTGCGATAGAAGTGATTGACCTTGCTTTGTACTTCAGTTTAATGCATTTACGTTTGATCTACTGTTTCAGTGCCCCCTCCTGCTACGTCTCATGTATCGGTGGTGGAGAATCTACGACAGGAATAAATGAGATAAGTATACCACCCCTTGAACGACGCTAACAGCTGTCAGAAAATGCTAAGTTCTATGGCTACAAAATTTACAATCCGAGCGTTTACCCCACGCGCGAGATTAATACTCAAGTCACATATAACGAGCAGTGGTTGGTGTTGGAGACTGCATACTCGCTAACTGTGGAACAAGTGCGTGAATTTGATATATAAATATGTTCGTGGTTAACTTTCAGATATTGTCTTCTGAAAGACGAATTTTTATCACTATTGCGAATATTGCTGTTGTATAATAATATTACCATTGTTATTATTATTTTAAGTTTTTATCAGTATTACCAACTACATATGTAGGGCTCGCGCACATACGTAGGTCGTTATGCGGTGTGTGGTGCCGCAGCCAAATGGCTGTTACCTGAGCGGCACAAGAAATTTCTAAATATGAAGTAGATGCTGTTGGGACTGCGAGAACCCACTTGACGGTGTGTCCAAATATACGTATAACTATAAGATCTTCGTGATGGAACTATAGTCTGCGAATGGAAGAGCGGCTGACAGATGGTCGCTTGGGTTGTTCTGGTGTAGCGTCCTCTTTCATTGCGCAGACGTCCATGTCCCGACCATGTGCGTTGTGAGATGATCGTGGCGCGCGGACAACGGTGATGATGTGCTCTGATGCGGGGATAATGATGCTACCTCAGACTTCACCCTGCAGCACGCGTCCCCACGTGACGTGAGCACTTTAGCTGATCGTAGAATACTCGTCAACACACACGTAAATAGGTCGGCCCGAACTTGTGCCGTGGCTCAGGCAGGTAAAATTAAAGCCGTTCCACTCAATGTGAAAGCTGTCGGAAGTGCAGAGAAAGTGATTCGCCATAATGGGGTGTAGTGCCGTTATGCTACCACCCGATGCAATTCAAATTTCCCGGCTCCGCAGTGCTCGCCTGCCCCCTGCCTGAAACTGCGCCAGCGGGAGTTCTGTTCTTTTTGTGCTTGTTTTTCCTCCCGCACGTGACAGAGTTACACTGCCACTTTTTGTCGCTTACTATCGTAAAAACCAACCCAACGAGCGTTCCCAACTAAATGAACGCGGGCACTGCCAGTTAATTACTTATATTTTGCCTCAAAAGTACCTGCAGCTTTCTTTGCCCCAAATAACGGGGAGATGTATGACAAGCGCCAGCGTTTCATGAGTTTCGAAAGCTTAGGACTATATGAACCACTTGGCTTTCGAAGCCTCTGCGGGACGCCCTACGACGGGTACGCCGGGCTCTACTTGGGTCCGTTATCTCTCTGTGCTGCCCGATTCCGACCTTCTCTGCCTTTTAAATCACCTCCTCACTGGTAAACCAAGACAATGAACTGCGCAACATAGCTACGAATTTTGGACTGCACGCTTGCCTTAAGTCTTTTTAACCCTTTGCTTCAGATCAGGAAAAGACCTGGCTGTACACCAGAAGCGCCTGTTTTCGCTGCGATTCTTAACGTTTGGTCGACGTCATGTTCGCGTGCGTAAAGCTTGTCTTCTTCTCTAACTAAATGCGAATTATGAGCGCACTGTTAACTCGACACGACGTACAGCATTAACACTGGACCATCGCGTAAAAAAGCCGGCGACGGCACGCGCCTGCGTCGTCGGTGGCAGCGAAACGATCGCTCCATTTGTGAATGGAATAAGCTACGGAGTAATATTGTTAGTTGTACATCTGGCACTCTGCTCCATAAGTGTCTGCTACACTTGTATTTTTTGTCGAATATATTGCGTGTACAATTGACTCGCTATTCTATTCTCTTGCTGTTATATTTATTGATGTTTTATTTTGCTTAGTAGTCCAAATGTGACGAATTAAATTCATGTATTTGTGTAATGCGTTGTAATGCCTTATTGGCTCTAGAGGTTAAATAAATAAATAAATAAATAAATAAATAAATAAATAAATAAATAAATAAATAAATAAATAAAATTACTGTTGCTGCGAACGTTGGTGTGCGTAGGTCTGACTTCATGTGGCTCTATATAGCAACTACGGTTTTGTTGCTAAGGGGCCAACCGAAATGCTGACGGCGCAGTGAGATAGGGTGGATCACGGCTCTTTGCGGGGTACACCGCTACACCCACTGTCGTTGCTGCGACAGCTTCTGCTTCGACGAGCGTTCACAACACCGGCAAATCCGTTCGACGCCAAGTCATTACGAGTCCCTTCGTGGTTTCGCATTCAAAATAATAAGAGGTTCTGAGGTATCCTTCGGTTTATTTGCTTTTCCCAGCTGCGATCTGTTGAGGTACAATGTTAGGTGGACGTCACTACTGTCCGGTACGTTGTAGCATGTAATGGCGTTGTGTGGTTCGATCTTGGCCGCGGTGGCTGCTTTTCTGATGGGGGAAAAAACCGAGAACTCCGGTGTGTCGGCATTTCAGCGCGTGTCAAAGGTCCCCGGGTGGACAAAATTGATTAGGAGCCCTCCACTACAGCGCGCTTCATAGCCCAGGTGTGGCTTGCTGCGGTGCGTTAAACCCCACAACCAATCAACGCTGTCGCATGGGGTGGTCTCCGGAGGTCAGACCAAAGTTTTTTACGTCGTGTTGGCATGGAAGCCGAATTAGTATACAGCGCTATTATCTTACTATCCCCTTGTCACTGGTCTTGCTGCAGTCGTTCGGTAATATTTTTCATGCACGATTATCCGGCCGCCTTGCATACGGATAAAGCACAGGAGGCTTGTGAATAATTTTGTCAGTTCTATTTATATTGAGGTGACCGTTCTTATATTCCATACTCATTTGAACATGTGACAAAATAGAGTTGAAACTGATTGTCCAGTTCAAGCAGATATACACCCAGTAACGATGGAAAGGGTGCTCTAGAGAGCCGCTACGTACAGCTGTAGCCTGAAATAACTTTTTGGGCGGCTCACGCATTGCGTAATTAATATTAATCAACTTTTACACGACCATATTTAGCCGTTAGCCATCGGTCACGAGCCCTTGATTCCTGGAGGCGGTCATGGCCATTCAGAGGAGCCTGGTCTGGGTACACGGGTGGACTTAAGCGCCTTTCGCATGAGCTGTGATTGACTTTAGGAAGTATCTGCTTGGCAGACCTCTGGCCAGGGCTCGAGACAAAGACTCGCCTTTATCTATCTCGTTTTATGCGTGCCTCATTACCATGCCGTGAGCGCTTGTCAATCTCTAACGGACCTTTTGCAAGCACTGTAATGCCCGGAAGTTTCTATAGCAAGCTCGTTCTTTCTAAAAAAATACGCGGCGTTAAGATCATATCGTTCAGCGAGATAATCATTAAAAAATTCCCCCGCATTTCCCCGAGGGGGAGAATGTGAAAGTGCGAATGCACGGTTGTCGGCCCGCTTGCGGCGCTTGCGCTCGGCCCCCGCAGCCCACCGCCTCGCCGCCTTCTCTTCTATCTCTTCCATCGGGTTTGTAGTATCACGTGTACACCACGCAGTTATCAAGCCGCTATAACGCCGCTGAGTCGCCAACGCACGCCGCTGACGACGTAGTTTGAATGCGTTAAAGATATAAGGCGCGTTACTCACACTGATATCAGCGTGGCTTCCGTGGCTTAGTCGGTAGCGCGTCGCGCTGCGGCCGCAAAGTCCTCGGATCGAAACCTGGCGCCGGATGCTGTTTCTTTTTTAAATGTAGAGGAGCACTGCGGACGCCGCCGACGCCGCCGCCGCCGCCGCCGCCGGCGGTGGATGGTTTGGGGTCGCTTATAAAGAGCATTCGCTCTTAAAACAGGGCGATTTACGAAGGCAAGGAAGGAAGCAAACTAGCATCGACGCCTAGCATCGATGCATTGATGTTTAGCAAACTACGGTGACAGGCGGCGCCATCTCTCTAGTACATAAATGTTTCAAGAATAAGTCAACGCTGAACAGCTTCGAGTCAATAGATTGTCTGCACCGTAGGTAAATGTTCAGCGTTTGTTTATTTTATGTAACTCTTACTTCTAAATTAGCAAGTTTAGTTTTTAAGATTGTAACCTAGTGAGGGAAAAATGAAAAAAAAATATTTTTATTTGTTATGGGAGCAGAATGATTCGTGTTGTGTTTGATGTCGTTAGCCATCGCGCCGAAATAATTCATCAGCCCTCCGTCTACCTTCCTCTTCTTTACACGATATGATGTTATGATTTCACCAAAAGAACGCGGTTCAACATACAACCACAGCCTGAAGAATCTCGCTCACTACTATGTGCATGCGTTGCAAAAATGAAAAAAGCTGACACTACCGCGTAAGTCTTGAAGATAGCGAAGCTGTACGCAACGTTCGCGACAATCACGACGGCTTTAGTCCACGATTGCAGACGATTTGCTCCTTCTTCGATGCCGCAACGACGTTTACTCCATATTTGTGGTTATAATGGCAAAGAAGAAGCAAATCGAAGAAGCAGAGCGAACTAACCGAACGCGCATACTTAAAGTAGACGCCCGCAGGTGCAACATGTACCATATCACGTGCTCTGTGTCGAGCAGGTGGCGAGATTCTTTTCCCACAGTCACAGCCGAGTGCGTAGGGCGTTCGACAGCCGCGTAATATATCACGGCATCGATGCCAAACGGTCCAAAGATTACTTTTGCGGGTCTGTTCGTATGATGATTGAAGTGTGGAGGGCTCAGTCCTTGCCTCCGGAATGGTTGCCCGTGTTTTAAACGCTAATAAACATGGAACAATTTTAGTAGTTATATTCTGTTAGTCAAGTGCTGGCTAGCGTTTTTAGCAATGTAGTCTTTTGTTTGTGGTGTGTCAAAGTATGGCAATAAACAAAAAAAAAACCGTCGTAGCCAAGTGGGTAAAACGACGGGGTTTAGCTCCGTTGATCTACCAGACACAGTCTAGAATCCTGCCGGTGCTCGTCAATTCTTTCCTTTATACTGTTAAACTGAGTTTTGTGAAACGCCGGAATTAACGCATTGCTAAACTGCTTCGCTGTTAATAAGACTAAACCACACCGTTCCCCGTTTTCTTATATTCGTATTGTACTGAGAAGAAAGCGCAAGGCTTCCTGGTATGAGGGCCACAGATAGGGGTAGGGACAAAATAAATTTCTGAAACGCGCGGCCTCTACTGTAAAGGTAGATAAACCGCGTGGATTTTGAGGCCGCCTCTTTTCAGTTATTTTCAGCTGACGGCACTTTAGCTAGCATCGTTCTTATAGCCTCGCCTCGTAAGCTAGGTCACTCATATTTGAATTCATGACAAGGCCTACTTGACAAGACGGGAAAAGAAATTGGCTTCATCGCCACATACAAACTAGAATAACATGAAGTTGACTGAAAAAGTAAATCTTTTGTTCCGGTGTCAAGATGGATAACCACGACACCCGTTTTTGTGAAAGTGCCCTATTCGGTAATTGCATTCGTGTTTTATTTATTTATTTATTTATTTTATTTATTTGTAATATACTGCCAGCGACCTGTTGGCAGCCAAGGCAGGAGTGGTTACATATTGATACATTCAGCACTGTGGTGCAGCGGAGAACTCGCGTGGTACAGCGAAACACGTAACCGAACAAGGGAGACAAAGTTTTCTGAGTAGAAACCAACAGTCCGAAAAAAAAACAAAAAACAAAATAGCGCGTAACATAGCCGACAAAGCACTCTTGGTTAAGTACATCCATCACAAAGTTTCCGGAGCAGGAACAAGCAAAAAAAGCGCGTAACACACCAGAAAACAGACTGTTGGTTAGGTAAATCCGGGCTTCCAAGAAAATACATACAAGTTGAAATGTACACAATGTTTGCCCAATGGCGATAACGCTCGTTGGCGTCTTGTGGGCCCTGTTTGTTTGTTAAAAGTACGAACTGATAGATGATACGAATGATTCCGGGGTCACAATTTCAGTGACAGCTTGTGGCAGCGCATTCCAATCCGATATTGTTCGCGGAAAAAAAGAAAAACGGGGAGCATTAGTTTTTGTGCGGGGCATTTCGATTGTTTTGGCATGTTTGTTACGTGTTTGACGCGATTTATTAAACTGCATGTAGGGGTTAAAGGCTATTCCTAAGTTATTGTTAACAATGTTGAACAGAAATTTTAGGCGGTGTACTTTCCGGCCTGCCTGTAGTGTTGGAAGTCCTGATCGGGTACGTAGCTCTGTAACTGAAACTCGCCTGCCATACGCGTTGTAAATAAATCGTAGAGATTTGTTTTGAATGCGTTCAAGACAGTGTATGCCTGCTTTCGTATGGGGATCCCACACAACATCTGCATATTCCAATATAGGTCGTACTAAAGATGTGTATGCCAATTGTTTTGTTTTGCTTGTGCAATGTTTTAATCGGTGCCTTAGCAACCACAAACGTTGAATAGCAATTGATGAGATGATTCGAATATGTGTGTTCCAGCTTATATTTGAAGTTATTGTTACACCTAGGTATTTAAACTGGTGTAGAGTTTGCAGTGCAGTATTGTTCAGTTTGTAAGGAAATTCGAGGGGGTCTCTTTTACGCGTTATGGTCATTTGGGCACACTTTTTTACATTGAGGCTCATTTCCTAGGAATTGCACCAGTCAGTGATAGCACTTAGATACGTGCTAAGGGCAGTCTGCTCCTCTCTCGTGCGAACAGGAAGGTACGCAACGCAGTCATCGGCAAAAAGGCGACAGCCCACTGAAGATGAAGAATACAGATCGTTCAAATAAATAAAAAATAGGAGTGGACCCAGGACCGAACCTTGGGGAACACCAGAGTATACGGGGGCTAAGTTTGACGTATTATTAGCAATGTCGACGTACTGACATCTGCCTGACAAATACGAATCAAGCCACCGGAGAATTTTCGGGTTAGCTAATGATTTTTGTATTTTAAACAGCAAGTGAGAATGGGAGACATGGTCAAAGGCTTTTTCAAAATCTATAAAAACTGCGTCAATTTGCCCGCCTTCATCAAGCGATTTAAAGAGATCGTTTGTAGTATTAATTAACTGCGTTACGGTTGAAAACCCACGCCGAAATCCGTGTTGATTAGGAGGGAAGAAGTTATTGTGTTCCAAGAATGAGCTGATATGTTTGAAAAGAAAGTGTTCCATCACTTTACTCGCTGTGCATAAGAGAGAAATCGGCCGGTAATTTTTAATATCAAATTTGTCGCCGGACTTGGGAACGGGGACAACTTTAGCATTTTTCCAGTCTTCTGGAACTTCACCTCGTAGGATTCTTTCTCGAAAAATTACAAACAAAAATATTGAGCACCACTCAGCATACCTAACAAGGAAATCATTTGGTATATCGTCCGGTCCAGCTGATTTTTTCGCGTCGAGGTGGAGCAGAGCGGAGAAAATGCCCTCCTCGGTAACAAGCAAATCAGGTATATTTATGCAAGACACCAAACATTCTGGTGGTGAGTCAACTGTCCGTACAAATACAGAGGAAAAGTAATCATTGCAGGCTATTGCCAAGGAGCGCGGGTCAATGACATCAACATTATTCACTTTTAGTTTCTTTATTCCCTCTTTTTTGTAAGTTAGATGCATCCAGAATTTTCTCGGACTAACACTCATGAAGTTATGCATCCTTACATTAAAAAAGTGAAATTTCGAGCTTTTGATTTTTTTCCGAAACTCAGTCCGCAGTGTCGTTAGCAGAGTTACTGGCTGCGTTGGAAATGCGTGATAATCGTCTTATTTTACGTTTGAGTTGAAGAATCTCACGTGTGATCCAGAGACTTTGGTTAGCATTTTTTTTTCTTTTTTAATGGAACATAAGTAATGCACTTCTGCACGATGTTTTTAAATTGAGTCCAGAGCGCATCAACACTCGGTCCGTTGTTGTTGTACTCGGAATGAAATTTATCGAATTCCAGTTCAAGTAAATCTAAAATGCTTTCGTCCGGGGCAGCATTGAAATCAAGATACTTCCGTATCACAGGAGTAGCATGTTGTAGCACAGGAGTAGCACAGGAGTGCATAGCATGTTGCTGTGGAACAATACTAGTTCGTGATCAGAAATTCCCTGTTGAATTTCTATGGTGTTATTGTACCCAAGGATAGCCTCGGAAACAAAGATAAGGTCGAGAATTGAACTCGTGCCTGGTGTAAGTCGAGTGGGCATTCTTACTAGCTGCGTTAAGTTGAGCGAAAAGACTGTGTCGAGTAGTAATTCAGAGTGCCGGCAATTGGAATCAATGCTGAGGCGATTCCAGTCAATTTTTGGCAGGTTGAAATCCCCACACAGGATTACGTGTGTATAGCGTTTGCAATACTCGCTAAGATAATCGTGCAGTGTTTCAGGAACTGAAATTTTGAGATTTTGAGCAAATCTGCAAATATATTTTTTGTTACTTGCTCTTCAAGAGATTGTTGAGGTTCGCCCTCAGGTTCCTTGACACCAAAAATTATGATATTGTTTCTTCGACTCCTATTCTCCAGATCATCAATTTTCCTAATTAAACCATTTACTTGCTCCTGCAAGTCGTCGACTTTTGCAGTGTAGGGCGTAACGGTCTGGGTGAGTTCATCCAGCTTGTTATTTATCACTGTTAGCTTACTGCACGTCTCATCGAAATGCTGATTAACCTTAACTGAGTTTTCTTTAAGTTCACCAAGTTGATCCATAATTGTTTTCAGCATTTCCTCGACGGCGGGTCCCGGGTTGGACTCGACATCACCACAAGATGACAACAAATCAGCAAAGCAGTCATAGGTCGCACAAAAAGCAAGGAGCAGTGGCTGTGGGCACGGCAGAAGCAATAGGAAAACATCATCGCTACGATAGCCAGCTACTTTGCTAGATTCTCTCACCTGAATAAGAAACAGAAACGGGTTCTTGAGCGACATGCTCGCTGAGCTTCCGCCGTGCCCTCTGGCTTGGATGGACGAAGCGTGGGAGTTTATACCCGTGTTCACCGGTGACGTGATACGTGGTGCAGTGTGCTGAGCAGCGAGTGAAGGGATCCAACAGCGCGTGCCCAGGGGTCCGTAGCCGTTGCAGGAATCACCAGGAGCAGCTTCGTGGCTATCACAGCGTCCGACATTACTAGCATGTCACTTCGCCATTCTTGCTCTCCTTTTTTGGTCGTATTGCATAACACTTATTGTTGGGTTTTTGTTCGTTTTCGTATGGGAAACGTATTTGGTTTTTGCGTCTCTCCCATTTTATATTGTCAGGTGATGTTTTGCCAGTGCCGCTGTTTGCGCCGCTTTACAGACAGACTATTGGACCTCCGCAATAAGGGTGGTTGGGATCGACCCCTGAAGATATTATGAGGAACGACGTTTGGGGGGGGGGGGGGGGGGTGAGGGAGAGAAATATTATGCCCGTAATATCCTTCATTTCTAACGTCTTTTCTGTAAAGATTTGACACAAATATTTGCTCTCTTTTGTTCGAGACTAGAGATTCGGTTTTCTTGCTTTCGTTGCTTTGTTTTCTTCTTTAAAATATGGAAAAGCTGCCGTTTTAATTCAGCGCATTTCCATACAAATTGAAGTTCTAGTTATGTAGGCCATGTCGGTTCATTTGCGATAGAATAGGTGAAGGCAGGAGTGTAGATCACGAGAGAAGCGTAACATGACGCCAACTGTGGGGACAGTGCGCGACGGGTAATTTAAATGCACATTAGTCGGCATCGCGCAATCTGAACTTAGTGAAAATTGTTCATTGAGGCTCACAAGAGACAACTCACATAATGCGTCTATGAGCTGATTTGAACTGGAATATAAAAAGCAAAACCAGCAACTACAGTTTGTTGAGTCGAACTCCAGAAGCATGAGCTCTGAATGGTCATTTCAGCTACCCATGGTTTTAACTGCCTTGGATATCTGCCTAATTATACCATTCCACTGCATCACGGATAAAAAAAAAAACTTTTGGTGCATTTTTCAGTTTTTTTTTCAAAACTCGTGCAATTAGGTATCCTAGGATCCAGCTTATACATTCAAAGATGTGTCCCCGACTTAATGAGTTTCATGTGGAGTTTCTTGAGCAAAATATTGGCGTGGTAATTTTCGCACAAATTTAGGTTTGACAAGAAGTGGGACAGCAGTGGAAAAAAAATTTAACAAAAGAGAACGCTTTTCGGCTGCTAAGTAGGGCGGAAAGGGGGCTTCCGAAATTATTGCTTTGTAAAAAATGTGGGACATGATTTGTGATGAAATGGTGGCCTAGTGCAGTTGACCATGATTTGATCACAGAGTTGCAAATAATTACAGGCAATGAAGGTCATCGCCTTCCTGTGCAATGTCACAAATGAACAGAATGCGTGGGCGTTTTTTTCCTCTTCAAAAGGAACAGGGACATACGAATAATTATTATACTATCAGAGGGACACGCCCTAATCCTCCCGTGGAAAGAAATGATTACACCACATTTTTGAGGTAAAGTGCCTGTGTCACTCTATCGTTACTATCATGGGGGCCGGATAAAAGTTATTTCGACGGGTGAGTTCATTTAACCACGGTTTTTGTTTGTATTAATTTACGATGGTAACGAAAGGTTACGGGAGTTTCAAATGGCTAGGTTCTGCTCTGGCAGAAAGTTGAAGTATTTTTGAAAACTTCGTCGTTGTTCCGTAATGGCTCTTTTTACGCCGAATCTGTATACGGCTAAGCCCCGCACCTTCAGTTTTTAATTCCGGTGCAGCCGATTTAGTCGGATCCGCTTCTACGCTCCTCCTCGCCACCGTCGACGCCTCTTTCACAAGTTTCTACCTTCTCCCCATCGCCTATGCCTCGTTCACAAGCGCGCAATCGGCTAGTAAGGGCGCTAGCGCGGCTATCAGCGGTTACACATTCACTCACTATGTACAGACGCGTGTCGTTCGCTCGCAGGCTCAAGAGCGACTTGAAAATGTGTCGTCGGACAGAAGCGCGAATGCGTCCGAAAACAACGAAAAGCCGCTGCCGTAGAACGCGCAGTCAGCGCCGCTGCCGTCTCAAGGTCCACCTCGCCGAGTAGCTGCGAGTCCTTGCGGGATGAATAGCAACTTGCCTGCTCGAAACACCGACCTGAGCTAGTAATTCTGGTCTAGCTTGAAAGGATTTCGGAGCGACATTTTCACCGGCTGGCGTCACCTCTATGCACGTGCACATCACTGGTTGACACGTTATGCATGCGTGGAGGGGAGCGTGCACGCACAGCTAGGCTTCGTGCCCTCCCCGATGACGTGCCCATTGTGCTGGCGGGAAATTCAAATGTGCAACCTGGCTTCCGTCCTCCACGGTCGAGTGGTTTGCGTTGGTCAGTTACATAGAAAGTAAGATGCCTATGATGCGGGAAGGAAAACAATGTCCCCGTTTTTAATCCCTATAATAAAGTTGCAGTGCTTCCAAGTTTCAGTCCCCTAATTCGCAAGGAACTATGAGCAATCACGTCAAATTACCAGCAAACCTGTTTTGTTTCGTTCACCCCATGGACTGCGCCCAGCTTCGCCGGTAACCTTTCTTCACAGAGTGGAAGGGCACTGAATTTTTCATTATCGAAACATCCTTAACTTTTTACAAGGAGTCGACCTATGACTTTAGTTCATTTTTAAGGCTCCGACAAAGATCAATATTTTATTGCGAAGCAGGACGTAGGAAGAGAAGACGGAAAAAAATCTTGTGTGTCCGCAAATAGTACGAGTGGAACGACATGTTTACAACTGGGAATATGTTTACGAAAAGGAAGAACGCGAGGTTAATTAGAGGCACGGAATATGGGTAGGTGGCAGGAAGAGCATAGTTTGCATTTTCACGCGGACAAAAACATTTTATATTTTAAATCACTGCTGACTGGTCAGCAGGTGCGTTGCCTTCACTGAACTGGGCTTTTTCACTGAACGTTCACTGAACTTGCCTTCACTGAACTGAAGCGTTCAGGAACGCTTTTCTACTACTCGATGTTCGACGCGATTATATCAAACATGAGAAGAGACACAGTAGCCTCTTTTGGGCATTGGCAGTGCTTTGTTATACAGAGTAGCCACAATTCTCCTCCAGACTCTTAAATTTGAATCCGCCATTTTGGAAATGCATGACAAAAAAAAAAAAAAAAGGATGGCGCTTAATATCTGCGACGGTTTCCCCATCTAAGGTAAGTTGTAACAGGGTTTTGTAGTTGGGCAAGTTGGTACATAACTTTAACAAAAGCAGCGCGAAGCACGGGACAAAGGGAAGATGAAGACAACACAAGCGCTGACTATCAACTGTTTATGTGAACGCGAAGAACGAAATATATAGGCGAAATGTTATCAAAGAGTACCCGCGCGCATGATCAGTGAATGAATTAGGCTATTTGCTAACAGAGGGAAAGTCACAATCAATGGAAGACGCTATCTTGACAAGTATGATTTTTCTTTTTCCAGGAGAGCTACTGAAGGGGTGCTTACACACGAGGTTCTTCTTTTGTGTATCGCAAACGCTTCACAAATTTCGCGCGTGCGCTGACCCTTGTATCTTCGTAAGATACTACATTTGTCGAACTGTGGTGTACATCGGCAGGCCTTGACGTGTTGGGCAAGCATGCTGCCCGTGCCGGTCTTCAATGTGTTGGCGTGCTCCCTTAACCTGTCGTTGATGCACCGCCCGGTTTGTCCCACGTACGACTTGCCACAAGGCACCAAGGGGATCTCGTAGACCACCGCTTCCTGGCATTCGACAAATGGCTTGGTGTGATTTACCTGGCATCCTTTCTCCGCTGCTTGATCTACATTCACTCTCTTGCAGAGCCCGCCCAATTCGTTGGGGGCAGAAAACAGCAGCTGTACACCCGACCGTCCTACTATCTTTTTGAGTTTGTGGCTGACACCATGAATGTATGGAATTACTGCTATTTTATTGCGGCTTTCTTGCGGCGTATCCGGTGCGGCAATCTTCCTCGTGTCGCTCAAAAGTTTGCTGGCTATGCTGCTAAGAAGGTGATCTGGGAATCCGGCGGCAGAAAGACGCTGGACTTGCACGGTGAAACTCGTCTGAACGGTGTGTCCGCAGGACCGAACCAGTGCATTTTTCACTCAAAAAGATAGTAGGACGGTCGGGTGTACAGCTGCTGTTTTCTGCCCCCAACAAATTGGGCGGGCTCTGCAAGAGAGTGAATCTAGATCAAGCAGCGGAGAAAGGATGCCAGGTAAATCACACCAAGCCCTTTGTCGAATGCCAGGAAGCGGTGGTCTACGAGATCCCCTTGGTGCCTTGTGGCAAGTCGTACGTGGGACAAACCGGGCGGTGCATCAACGACAGGTTAAGGGAGCACGCCAACACATTGAAGACCGGCACGGGCAGCATGCTTGCCCAACACGTCAAGGCCTGCCGATGTACACCACAGTTCGACAAATGTAGTATCTTACGAAGATACAAGGGTCAGCGCACGCGCGAAATTTGTGAAGCGTTTGCGATACACAAAAGAGGAACCTCGTGTGTAAGCACCCCTTCAGTAGCTCTCCTGGAAAAAGAAAAATCATACTTGTCAAGATAGCGTCTTCCATTGATTGTGACTTTTCCTCTGTTAGCAAATAACCTAATTCATTCATTCTCATGCGCGCGGGTACTCTTTGATAACATTTCGCCTATATATTTCGTTCTGTGCTTTCAAATAAACTGTTGATAGTCAGCGCTTGTGTTGTCTTCATCTTCCCTTTGTCCCGTGCTTCGCGCTGTTTTGTTAAAGTAAGTTGTAAGGTTGACGTAAAGTTCACGTAAGATGAACCCAGCTTACCTGATAATGTAGCGACTGGGGCTTGCTTAAATATTCCGCAGGCTACGCTGTGCGAGCACCAAAATAATCCCAGGCCATTGCTTTTCCGTTCAACTTTTATTAGGGCACTTGTAAGCATCTCTCAAACGTGGGTCGCACATGCTTTCTTCGACACACGTGCGCGTTACTTTCTACCAGGGGTTACCAAGTCCTGGTGCTCTAGGACACCGTCCTCCGAGATGTGGGAACGCTTGGGCGCACACCCTGTTGACGCGCTCCAGAAGCGACGAGTTAAAGCGTAGCGCCGAGCGATCCACAAGCGACGGCTGCCGAACGCAGTCGAAGCCACCGAACTCGCAGATTCGGTAGTGGTGAAGAAGCGCGTCCTCGGGTGACACGCGGTGCATCGCATGGCGACCTGCAAGCCCCAACGTGAAAAAAAGGAAGTGACAGAATTATTTCGCGAAGAATTCGCCCTAAATCTCTGCAGAAAGTATACAGGAAATGTTTATATCCTGTATAAGGCACCAATACCTTTTGCTACCGTATGTTACTGCTTTTTAATTTTCTTGTATAAAGTATGTTCGCGATTCTGCTCCTTTCCCCTCTTTTTTTGCCTGGCCTCTCTTTCATCCCCTGTACACCCCTTCCCCAGTATCGAGTAGCAATACGGACTCTAAGCCTGGATAACTTCTCGGCCTTTCCGTTTGCTGCTCTCTCTCTCTCTCTCTTGTGGCATGTTAACCCTCCTCGACCCTATCCGCCTATTCCTATGCACTCTTTCCTCCCCATCCATCCTCGTCTACACCAGCAGGCGTTCCGGTGTCCGCCCATAGGCGAGACAATTTACGCCTGCTGGTAGACCTTCCTCTCTTCCTAAAGATCGATAAATACATACATTTTTGTAAGAAACCAGCCGCAAAAAAATTCAATAAAATAAGATGACAGGAAATAGCAGAATTTTAAGGAATAGTTACACATCGCTTAATCCTATACGCCTGTTATATGGTTATTGATAATACGGATACTACGGGAAAAAAATACCTGCCCACTCAGCAAGGTCCAAAAAAAGCATTGCAGCTCTTCCAACGGCCCCCCTGGTAGCGATTCGTACTGGTAAACGCGGTAATAAATTACAACGCAATTTCTTTCAGGAGCTGGAGGTGTATGAAAGGTTTTCTCTTTGTGCACTTGTTTCGGCCGTAATTTAAATCTCAAAACCTCTGTTGATATATTTGCTATAAATACATTCACAGCTGAAAAGCGCGGCAAAGGCGGGGCAGGAACTCAAAGTGAGCCGCCGGTGCTTGCTTCCAACGAAATTTATTGCCAAATAAAGGCCGATTAAAAAACACACAAAAAAAAAAAAAAAACGGGGACGGAGGTAATATACGGCTACCAATCGCGTGTCGGCACATTCCAGAAAATCCTCGCTACTTCCTCCGGCCTGACCATTCTTAAGGCAATGCAACACTTCAGCGCAAAAAGATTAATGAACAGTTTAGCCACGCCGCCATCGCCATTCGTCTCGGTTGTAAAAGCCGAAGCAATTACGCGGCTGCCTCTACCCTGCGTTTTCGCTACAATGGCCGCGGCATTTTGAACTAGGTGTGTTTTTTCGAACAACAAATTTTGTTGCGGAAAAGCGCTGGTGTCTTCTTCTCTCGCTTCGCCTCTCGCCTTCGTCGGACGGCTGTTTACTCAAGACCTGATTAACGAGGCCTCAGCTCCCCTTGCTTTTTCTACGCAAGCCTCGTTTTAGAATGACCTCTTAGCAGAATTAGAGACGTCGTTAGTAAAGTTCTTCTTACATGGTCACTTGGTGCTTCAGCTCGTAAATATAATTTATACATCGTGCATGGTTTTTATTCCATTATCACTGAGCTAACTGCTCTATATGATGGCGTGGCTCGGAAAGAAACGTCGAATGGTGGGTCGTACGTCTGCCTCACCAGTGCATCTTTTATTTTTTCGTGCTGCCTTCCCCTGGTAATGGTTCAATGGCGTGTAATATTGGGTGTGAGACCGTTTTACCTTTATGCAATGAGTGGTTGTCCTTGTAATATAAGAGTTTCTCTTAAAAATAGCAATGCATCCCGCCCAGGAATTATAATTCTGCGGCTCTCGCGTTGTCAGCTGTGGTTTTTTTTTTTCGTCTGAAAACGGGTGAAAATTAAAAGAATAAACTTCATGTGCTGAAGTCACAGGAACAAAAAAAAAAACAACAAAAGAGAGCTTTGAGTACTTTCTTTACTTTCTTGTTTTTTTTTTCTTTGGTGGAAGGACGAACCAAACTTTGGGTTTATGACTTCGCTTGTTTCGCTTGTTTCTGGCGTAACGAGGCAGGCTTTCTGCGTTAGGTTTTGCAGCATCGGTTTCTTAAACAAGTTTTACCCCAAGATGGTTGGGGTCCCCCCC
The DNA here is from genome assembly GCF_048455015.1 of Haemaphysalis longicornis. Lineage (NCBI taxonomy): Eukaryota > Metazoa > Arthropoda > Arachnida > Ixodida > Ixodidae > Haemaphysalis > Haemaphysalis longicornis. The sequence goes on from NW_027526295.1 coordinate 77,491,305, forward strand.
CCAAAAAAAATTATTTTGCAACAATGTCCACGAACAAGGGAAATATTTAGCGTATAGCTGGTTTTCCAAATACTAGCCTCGATCACAGAGTTTATACATGTCAAACTCTTTGCAGCGCATAGCAAACAAAAGGCGCAATTCAGGCAAAAATTATGTAACATTGGCCCAAAGAGTTTTTTCCATTGAAAAGTATTACACGAATTACCTTTTACGAAAGCACAAGAAAAGGCCCGCGTAAAGGTTAATCACATTTCGGGAGAAAATGGAGTGTAAATGCCAAAAAAAGTACACCACCTTCCTGTAGGGGAACCCTGAGTAGTATGCGAAGCAGCCATGGGGTCGACTCAAGTTCCCATTAGTTTTTAGTTAGTTGTTTCCGTTGGCGTTCAGCTTCGCGTGCCTTCGTTGTATCAGTAGCTTCTTGACGTAGTTTGAATGAGTGAAGGACATAGGGCGCGTTCGTAGCACATGCTCCCGTCTCGGTTAGTAGCGCAGTGGGAAGAGTGCCACGTACCTCCCGTTGCGGCCAGAGAGTCGTGGGATCGAAACCGGGCGCCGCCTAACTATTTTATAGTGGGCTGCGCTGACGAGCCCAAACGCTTACGGGGCTGAAGAGACGCGCATGCGCAGTAGAGTGCGGACGGCGGACAACGACCACGAGGGAGGGAGGGACACAGCCCCGAGCATGAGCACAACCAACACAACCAACCACTTTAATTCGCTTGATCTGATGCTCTTTGGCGTAAATTGATGCTTGTGAATTCATATTAGCCCATTAAATTTATTGAATTGATACTTGTCATGTCATATAAAGACTGGCCAAAACGAAGCAAATGATCATTCACGAGGAATGCTTTCGCGCCATCTTTCAGATATATGCTTCTGAATCCTTGAGCAAGCTTCAGAGGCATCATGCTTTCTTTTGCTTCGTTTTTTAGGGACATATAAAAAATGCACGATATCCTTTCAAAACCACCCAAGAAAGGGAAATCACTGTAGTGCAAACATCTGGAAAAAGAAATTAAGGACTATAAATCGAATGAATGAATCGAGACGCTAGTTCTACATACAGCTCAAAATACCGGGGAGTATGGTGAACTAAGTGACAACCAGCAAAGATTGCCAGGAGTTAGGCAACAGTGACTGTTTTGAGAAGAGCACAGGGTATCCCATTGGTCCTTTCAGGCAAATGACTGCATTCCCAGCTTCGTCTTCACTATTTAAATCAAACTCAGTGTGATGCGTATAAAGTGGTTGATAGCCGTAATATTGCAGCTATCAGATACGGGGAAGGCACCTGCAACGTATTTTATTGGCTTAAAAAGAAACGTGCCCTGTGAAGTCGGATCCACCAAATAGAATTAGGGGTGCCAGGAAACCTACCGGTCTTCAGCAATAAAGAAAACAAATGAATAGGGCATCTAGGCGCCATAAAGCTTTCATTTGGCAACACCTAACCTCGCTAACCTCTCTTCAGCTTAGGAAATCAAACGCTAGAAGAAGTAAAAGAATGCGACTACCTCAGACAGATGGTTAGCGCTGACCCCAACCCCGAAAGAGAAATCCAGCGCAGACTAGGTATAGGCTGAGGAGCGCTCGGCAAGCACTCCCAAATATTGAAAACTAAGCTACCTCCGTCACTCAAAAGAAAAATCAACAGACAGTGCATACTGCCGCTTATGACGTAAGGAGCTGAAACATGGCGCCTTACTAAACAACTAGAAAGCAAACGTAGGTCGGCTCAACGGGCCATGGAACGAATAATGTTAGAGCTAACACTCAGGGACAGGAAACGGGCTACCTGAATTAGAGAACGAGCTAAATTAGAAGATATCAGTTAAAATAAAGAAAAATAAATGGACTTGGGCTGACCATGTAGTGAGGCGAACCGACAACCGGTGAACCATTCAAAAGATGGGTCTAGAAGGAGGGGAAGGCCAGTAATCCGTTGGAGGGATGAAATAAGGGAATTCGATAGTAAACAGTGTGCTGGAGCCGCGCAGGACAGAAGCAGTTGGAGGTCAATGGGAGAGGCCTTCGTCCTGCAGTGGACTTAAAGGAGTACTGACACGAAATTTAAAAGCTGTGATAACTATGTAAAACGCTTCCTTTTTATCAGGTGATATCTCCCAGCAAGTTTCAACAGCAACAGTTCAGCGAAACGTAATTAAAATCCATTTTAATCTTCGCCCGCACGAGAAAGCCCAGAGCGGGCCGACGTGACATCATGTGCTACTTGCCCCAAACTGCCGACGTCGGGGCTCCCGGGACAAAGCCGACACGCTGGCTGTGGTTGGCGCGCGCTGCTCGGGCGTGTGTACACGTCATGGTTTTGGGACTGACGTCATGCTGCCCGGGCCTGTGGGGACGGCGAAGACCTCGGCCGGTCTGGGCGCGCGCGTGCGCTCGCTCGCACACGCTTCCAGAGAGGCAGCAATGCGGCAAGAATGGTGACGTCATGTGATACATCCTGTTATGGCGGCCGCTCGGCGTTTTTCAGTCGAAACCGTAACTGGCACGAATAAACGACGCCGTAAATGAATGTTTACGCTGCGCTCGACCGTCTAATCTGTCATTCTATGATTAGTGGGCTGGTAGGCACGCGTAGCAGCGAAAAAAACGTAACACGAAAATTTCGTGTCAGTACTCCTTTAAGTAGGCTGCTGCTGCTGCTGATGATGATGAACGTCACCACCCAGACTGGTAAGCAAGCACTGCGCAGTTGTACGTGTGTAAGACGTTGAAACTCACCGAGATACCTCCAGACGACGTGGTTGCCCACCTCGACTGCCGTGACGGGACGCACGATGTACTTTGAGCGGGAACCGACGCGGAAAACTTTCTTCGACCGGCGCGTCTTGTACTGGGTCAGCAGGTACGGAATCTCGGCCGGTCCGGTCTCGGGCGGGAACCCGTAGGCTGCGGTGTCGTTCTCCCAGTACAGGTAGAAGAAGCTGTTGAGGAGCACGAAGCTAGTGATGGTGCGGGGCGCCGAATCCTTATTTATTCGGGAGACCATGGCGAGAAGGCTGTTGTCCTTGCGCGGCACGGCGAACTCGTCCAGGTCGAGGACCAGGGCGTAGTCGAAGTGGTGCATGCATCGGTACACGCAGTCGTTCAGGGAGGCGAACAGGCCCTCGGTACGGATTTCTTTCTGCGATCTGAATAAGTGGAACAGTGAAGGTAATGCTTCGTTTTCGTTGGTTCAGGTATAGCGGAAGAGGGAAAAGCATCCTTTCGTATATGGTCGCCAGGGAAAATCACAGTACCAGGGAAAATGACTTCAACAAACAAAAAGCTTTCAAGGATATATTCAAAAGAAAAATGCGTCCCTGCATTTTTTAAATTACAGGCGCCGACAATAGAAATTTAAGGGGTACTTATACATGTGGGCTATTTTTCCCTAGAGAGGCTTCGAACATAAAACATTTTAACGCTGTTTTTTTAATTATACAAAGAAAAAAAAAACATTGTGTGCTTCCTGTGCATGCTATGCTCGTGCCTCGCGACGTTGTGTGGTGTTTGTTGGAGGGCCAAACTCATTATGGCGGCATAAACAGGGTGGCGGTAATAATACGCTGGCGTTACCAGGAGTTAAAAACTGCCCTGCTGCTTTCTCTCTTAAGCAGCGTACGTCTTCGCACACACATCGTTTGTGAAATTTTATTGTGAGGATGCACGTGCTGAGCTTATGTTGGCCGTCAACTTTTCATTGCTTCTAGTAGTAGCAGCAATTTTTACTGTGCCCTTTATGGGGTCAAAAAGAAAAGGGATGAAGGAGGAGAAGGCATTCTCCTTCGTCCATTTGTCGCCGGCCAAAATTTCTTGGATTCTGGCAGTGGCCACGGACATCCGGACGACCCGAAGTTGTACTTCCGAGTGGGGCTGAGCAGCGCGTCTTCCATTGCTCCGCATTCGTTAGATTAAACGAGTTCCACCTTGTATTTACTGCGTCGTTTTGATTGACCCTCGGGGGGGGGGGGGGGGGGGCGGCGGCCGTAGCATGGGGTAGAGGTTTGCCCGACCCGCACTATCTGTAGGGGTAGCAGAGACTCAGCGTAACCAGGATTTGAAACGTGTTCGTCTGCAACTGCCTCCACGCTAATGAACCCCATTTTAGTGAGGCTGCAGGCGCGGGGGATACTTTCGTCTCGTCGATCTGTAATGATGTACGATGTCTCGGTAATACACCGTGCGATCTCTTTCCGATCTGACCATGTGTGGGGAGGAGAGATTGACGTCTTCCCGGTCGATTAAACCTCGGGAGGCGTCGCCGGCCCTTCCATTTCGTGTCCCACCTTAATGTGCTGGTGCCACTTTATTAAAACTTTTTTTGTTATTTCTTTAGGCGATTTCTCACAGGTGATACCCTACCTCTCGCAAAATTTCGTACTGGCGATTTTGAGTCGGTAACGATTATTTTTGCACTGGTGCCGGATATGTCCGTAGCAATGGCCACCTCCTGACCTTTGGGCTAGCTTTTCTATATTTTAAACATGAATGTTACCTTTTAATGCAGCATCATGGTGACCAAAAATGACAAGAAAATATTTCGTGCTGAAACTTCGAAGATCTGAAGAACAGTGCCGGGTAGATAGTATAGCGGGAGTACAAATTTAACTAACTTCTATTTCTGAGTCTTTCTGAGGATAAATGTTCTTCAGCAAACATTTTATGTAAAAAACAATTGCACTACTCAGTTCTAATAGAACACTTAATGCCGGCACATACAAGCCTAAAACAAACACAGCGCCGATACGAGCTGTCTTAAAAAAACAAAGTTTTTCGTCTTTCGTTATGGGACGCAAAAAGATACCCTGGTATTCCGGTACTTTAAGCCAACCCCAATACATTATTTAATCTCTTCGTTACCTGAAGTGTAAAAGTCTAGACACTTTTCGTCAGTGGGCTTGAAGCGACCTTTCTTATTGCCTACACTCAAAAGTCTTCAACATCTTCAGACTGCTTATTCTGTGTAACGTCATATTGCTTCCTGTTGAGATATATTTAAGCAAAACTTCATATGCTGTAGGATATGTGTATCCAGGGTTATCCTGGGGAGTTATTTCAGGTTTAAATAAAACGAATGTTTGCCAGGGGCGCCATGCACGTTTCTTTTTCACGATTACCCAACACGTATGCGTTTCGCTAACAAACCGTCAGTTATTCCCTGTCTTAGATGCCGCTTTTAAATTACACATTCAGGCAAAATTAGTGACTGCATTCACCCATGCAAGACGTTTTTCCTTAAATATAGGACTTTGTGTGAGGTCTTTTAGCTTCTGTTTAGTTTGCAAAGATGAGGTGTTTCAGTAAAAGAGTTTTACCGACAAAATGTTTTTGCGACACCCTTACAATCGAGACTTGTTCTTTTTCAGTAAGAGATTACTGCAGTGACATTGTTCTAAATTGTGTTTGAACTTTCCGAGGAACTGTCGCGTCGTTCGAATGAGCCACGCAACGAAGAGGACCATGAAGAATGGATGCACGTACAGCACGCAGCGCGTTCTGGGGTTTTGTGCGTTGTCTACTTGAAAGAACAAGACGCTTGCTTCAATGGATGCCTGGTTTTGCGTCTACTTTCTAGGGCGCGCCAAGAAAACCAGGCGCTGTTTTCCCACAGGCTTCATGGAACACCGCAAGGTTGTTTGAAAAATGTATCTCACCTAATTATCTTAAGTAACAAACACTTGAAATGGTCCTAGTAGCACTGGATCCACTCCGTGCGAAGAAGCCAATTTCTGGGTAAGCGTTTGGCTGAGAAAGTGGTCTAGGGTAGTCTGGCCCAAGCGAGAATGCGCATGAAGTATGGGGCATATTGTCTATTTAGTTTTTCTGAAATGCTTCAACGTGTTTATAAAAAACACCTGCTGTATTTTTCGTTTGGTGGCGTTAATCTACCATTAAAGGTTTTTGAGCACTTGGCTGCCTGTTAAATGTTTCATAGCACGCTAACCTTCAAATGTAAGACACATAGTCGTTTTACAAACCTTAATTGTGTCCTACCACCGAGCTTATGTGGCCAGCTTATCGCGTTTTGCGCACATCCGACGCAGGAAAATTGCTGTCCGGCTTCCGTGTGGTCCACGCAACTTCCGAGCACTTAAAGGGACCCTGCAACACTTCCGATAAATGCTTTCACTCTTTCCTTCGCGTCTGGAAGCGCTGCGAAAACTATAGTTATCGTTAGCACGGGGCGCCACTGCATGATTTGTTTGTGGCACCAGATCCGCCTTCCATTCCTGCTTTGTTTTTGTGGTTTATTTTTAAAGTTTCTATCGAAAAGCTTTCATTGCTGCAAGTGAAAGAAAGCCGGCTAACAGCCGCTACATGGCCTTAATGACGTAATTCGAGCCTCCGAAGCACGTCAAGACCGGGAAAAAGAAAAAAACCTTTTGAGCGAGTTATCTAATGGGCATGGAGCAGTAATTTTTGGTTGAGGTACTTTGCGACGCCTAATCTAAGTAGTGGGTGTGTTGGGTGACTGCGTTCGGCAAGTATTTAAGTTTTCATAAAAACTTGGAAAAAGTGTTGCAGGCTGCCTTTATTTCTCGCCCTGCCTGTGGATGCATTGTTCAACACGTACCGTACGACTTCGAGGAAACCCTAGAATAATACTTGAGACTGGGAACTATCTAAATTTTTCTCATAAACTTGTGCGGATGACTTTTAGTGCAAAATAAATAAATACAAACAGTTCTTATCGCTGAATACGAGACACTTTTCAACCTTCAACTCGAGTGGGGAAGATATGCACGTCTGTGACAAAAAATAAACGCCCTTTTCGCAAGAAAAAGACGGTTAAAACGCAATACGTTCTCCCACGTAGCCTGAGTCAAAGTTTATGTATAGAATCCAAATTGCTTCTACCGTGCCGGATTGGCGCAATCGAGTAGACATCGCACTCATAACGGGAGGGAGCCAGGTTTACTACGACCACGGGAAGAATCCTTTGTTGTGACGCGCTTGACGTGCTTCGCCTATCATCATCATCGTTCTGTGAAACCCAATGTGTAAAGTTGGCTTTCGTGTTGTGAGTATGGTGACGGAGTGGTCGCCGTCAGTGAGACATGGAAATGTACTGCAGAAGAACGGAAAGTTGGGCTAGTTGGTAGGTGTTCATCTTGGTGGAAACAAAAGTGCTCAAAAAACAGGGACGGAGGAAGACGTAGACAGCACGGCGCTTGCTGTGCCGTGCTGCCTACGTCTTCCTTCGTCCCTGTTTTTTGAGCGCTTTTGTTTCCACCAAGAAGACATGGAAAGCCTAGCTTTGAAAAATAACCAAATGCCGTGGAGGTACCTGGTTACCCACTTTCGTTGAAGCTTCGCTTAAAGCGGCCATGAAGACAAAATACAAGTTTGTTTTATTCGAAAGATTTCGTGTTCTATAGTGCCCTCAGCGCTTGGCCGGGAGCAAACGATGCTTTATTCACTGCGCAATCAATCAGTTTGAGATAAAATTTTGATTCTCGCGCCAAAACGTGTGTTTGAATGACGGTTGCAATGATATCATAACAACAGGTCATTCAGCTAAACTTGGTGTGGAGCGGAGACTTGCTTACTGTTAGTCAACTTAGATGGCGCCGCAACACCGCGGCAAGCCATTTTCTGCCTTAGGTTTGTTTGTGGCCGTATTTAAACCTGGCTTGTTTTTGTTCATGGAGAAAATTATCGGTTCGTGAAACATGGTGCTCGCTCGACAAATATGGTCACGTCAGACACCATCGCTTGCGTCAATCGGCTAGTGCAGTCTGAGGCAACCCCAAAGCACCGAAGACCTGTGCAGCTAAACCAAGCATGGTGCTCGCTGTACCAACAGCCGTACGCATCGGTACTCTTCTGTTTACGTGTACTGTCGTAACTTGCAGGGTTTATCCCAGCATTCTTACTGATATAAAAAGAATGTGCCTTAAATTTAAGCGCAAATAGCTCGCTCGGCAAGCGCAAAAGTTGTGCCTAATTTACGCTTGCTTTTGCCGGCCTCTGCCAATCGCAGAGCTCGCTGGTATGACATCATAGGTTCGGTTGCGGGAAATGAGCTAGTGGGTCACAGGGCTATTCCATTTTTTCCTAATTACACAGCTTTTTTGAGGTAAGTTTACGTTAAAAGTGGTGTCAGCATGATTCTAGCGAGGCAATCTTTTGAATAAACCAAACCTACATTTTGTCTTCATGACCCCTTTAAGGGGGACTCACGTGATCACGTTCCTATGGGACTTACTAATTCATGACTCATGGGCTTAAAAAGCATCGTGTACCGCTACGGAAGGTTTAGAAGATTCATAAAAATGATCCAAACGGTCTAGATTGCCTATTTAAGAATTATATCTCTTCTTTACTGAGATAAAAAAAAACAAGGAACACAGTTTGGTTTATCCAGTTTTCAATAGATGGCGCTAGCTGAGATTTGCAAGCAAGCAAGCAAGGGTTATTTTTTTATTCCAGCACAGAAGTGATATACATATCCCTAAAATATGAACTAGGTCGTTAGAACTAACATTACGCCTTGTTTTAACAGTTTGTTTTAGATCTTCGTAAGGCTTTATGAATCGGCAGAGTTTTTTAGACTCGTTGGTGGCATTTGTTTTACCATAAATACACAGATTCGTGCAAAGTTCTGCGTGCAAACATGGCTCAAAAACGTTTACGAACTCACTTGATGTCCAAGTTCCACGGGCGACTGGAGACTATGCCTTGTTCCTTGTAGACCTGCAGGAGACGCTCTACATTGCTTCCAATGCTGCGGTTATAGAAGAAAAAGTGGTCCGCGCCAACAATGCGATGAAACTCAATAAACTCTGCCAGCCAGGTGGCCCGATCATAGTCGTAGTGTAGAGGCTTGACGCACACAGCCATCCGACCGGTCTTCTCGCCCACCCGAGCCTTCAGCGGCAACACAGGTATCGATGGACTCCACTGAAGCTCGTAGGTCTCCTTTAGACGAACACGAGATGGTGGTGACGAGCCGTCGTCGAGGTACGGGCACGTGAAGAAGGCTGCGCCGTACTTGAGCTTCCAGTTCTCGTTGATGGTCTTCCGACGTGCGGCCACAACTGTGACGTCGCCGTTGGCGTACTCCAACCGGCAAGAGACGTGGGCGCCGCCGACGCTTGCGTATGCGCCTATGACTCGAACCACGGGTTCGTCGAGGCGAGAGTCGAGGAATGCGGAATAAAGAAATAGTTTCAATTTTGTCCTTGGATAAGCATCCGTCGACACCCAGTCGGCATCCTTCGCCGGCTGCTCTTTAAACGTTTCACGGTGTCCGGCGGTGGAACTATGAGATGAGGTCTCAGGCGCTTTTGCCAACGTCAATAAACTTTGTGGAACAGACGTCGTTAAGGGGGCTATGATTAAATGTCGGTCTCCGTGAAGCGTGAATGTAATGTCACCTTCCTCTTCTGCATCTCGTCCTCCAGCTATTCCGCAAAATTGAAGCAACGAGTGAGTCCAGAGTGCTACAGTGACAAACGCCGCTAGTAAGGTCAGTACACTGGCGATTCTTGCAGGGCGGTTTTGGCGCCGGTAGCGCTCTACATGCCACAAGCGCGGCGCCCATCTGATCATCTTTGTCCGTAGCGGACATTGGTACTCTCAGGATGGAGGGCTGAGGCTCGTTTCTTTGCTTGGTTACCAGTGCAGTCTTTCGCCTGGGCAAGGGACCTGAAACGATAAGGAACATGCCCATTTGGAGTTACGAGGTCGTACCGTTAGTCTTGAACTACATAAGAAGCATGAATATTGAGGGCCATTGTTTCCGTTTGGTCATTATGTATTACACTGGAAGGATAAAGAAAGCTATCACGTTTCATAATTTTACTGCATCCTTGACTTCAAACTTGATGAAACACACCGAAGGAAGAGGTTCTTTAAGGTGGGTAACCTTATGCTTGATTTTAGGGTTTAACGCGCCGCCGCAACGCAGGCGATGAGGCGCGCCGTAGTGGAGGGCTCCGGATTAATTTTGACCACCTGGGGATCTTTAACGTGCGCCGAAATCTCGTACACACGGGCGTTTTTGCTTTTCGCCGCCATCAGAAAAGCGGCCGCCGCGGCCGGGAATCGAACCCGCGACCTCGTGCTCAGCAGCGCAACGCCTTAGCCACTGAGCCACCGCGGCGGGTAGGGTAACCTTATGCACACTTGGTTAGACTTCAGCCTAGAAGCTACATATTTTCTTTAGAAAATCACAAAGAAAGTACGAGTGCTTTCGAATTTTATTACGTTCATTTTTTCACGATCTTGTTCAGTTTCTGTGTACTATGGCAAGGTTTCATGCCTGCTCAATTTTCAAGCTTTTATGAAGATCTTGATCGATTGCATGCCACCGCATTATTCAAGGAGGCGTGAATCAATGGGCGTTGAGTGATGATTTTAGTGCCGCCTCTGAACGTGGGGTGGAATGTTGGCAGTGCTAGAGAAGCCGTGCACAGTCATTGCGACTGAATTGCGATCACTACTTGCAATGAAAATACAAAGGCGGTATTGTTTAGACCGTTAGTTACCTCTAAAGCACAAGTTTCAGTTATATTGTGCAACACGGCGCGCATCACACGAAATGTATGGACCCTCGGCAAACGAATAGCACGAGTGCCCATTTTTGCCACTGTCACGTCATGTTTGCACGGGGACAACCGCTGATCTCTTCAATTCAGAAAGAATCTTGTCAGCAGTTTTCAGTGGCTGCTGTAACATGGCCTATGTTATCGTCTGTTGGGGGGACGGTGGGTTACACAAGTAGAGTTGCTCTACCCTGTTTTAGTTGGTACATTTCTTGGTGGAAAGCAGCTCAAACTTTGATAAACACCGGAGGACAATATTGTCCTGCGTTTTTTTGTCAAAGTTCGAGCTGCTTTTCAAAAAGATACATAAAAAAGCTGCGCTTCTGTGCAGGGCCGTTGTACAGCACAACTTCATGAAAGATGTCGACTCCAACGAACAGTATGTACAAGTAGACGAACCCTCATTGAACTTATGAGCACATCTTTGTACCTCCCACACATGAAGTTGCTTCAAGCGCTAGCCAACCAGTAAACTGATGTGCATGTCCATCATTTTTCAAAAAACTTGTTCAAAAAAATTGCCTCCCCCAGTTACAGAATACAACTTCTTTAACTGCTTTCTATAACGTACACAATAAAATTTTCATAAACGACACGCACACTCCCATCACGAAACATGAAAACCGCGATTGACGGGACGTAAGAAACAGTCTCGCGTTCAAGCCCCACGACATTTTTAGAAAAGAAGACACAAGAACTTTTTGTTGCTTTTCTAATAGCTTGAGTTGTAAAAGGCAGCGCTGTTCTGGAGCCAGATATTTCAACGACATTTTTTTCCCAACAAGTTAACTGAGCAATTTAGATTCATTGCCGTGAGCAGCAGCAAGCTTGAAATTTCGACTTTGATTCTTTAGGTCATCAGTTCTGCCGCTTGTGCAACAATAAGACATCCTGGTTGAATCAGGGAACGAATTCCCAGACTCACTTTCATACAAGCACGAGTGCACAATACGAAGTGGTGTTACTCAGCTAAAATAAAGCATCAGCGAAAGGCAATATGTTATGTGGTTTCTCGTGAAACCCATTGGCAAATACTTTAAAATGCGTCAACTTTTGTTTGAGTTACATTACAGAAATTGTATAGGTGGACAGGAAGGCCAACAGTTAAGAACGGCAAGGAAGGCATACGAGAAGAAGGCGGCTGCTTTTTTTGTGAAAAATGGGAAGTTTCCAAATGGTAGCAAAAACAGCAAAACGGAGGAAAATGAGCGCATGGAGCGGGATTGGAATATGCACCGTTAGGTTACTGCGCGTTATGCTCACACGAATTGAGTGACGGTTGCATTTCGCTGTGTTTCCTGCTGCGCGAGTATCCTGGCATTTAAAGGTAGTAGCTAGAGCCGCTCCCACAGTGGTGGCCACCATTCGCGGAGGCATCTGCACCTGAAGTAACAGAGCCCAACGTACAGGGAGAGTTCGGCGATTCGTTCAGCGCTCGCCGTTTGGGAGACTGCTTCGAGTTGTGGCAACGCGGTTGCCCTGGTGACGCCGGAGAGGTCGTGCGGAACCCGGGGTGACCACGAAGCAGGTGTTGCGCAACGCTGAACATACCTACTCACGCTCGAAGGAGAGATGAGATTGCCGTGCGCGCCGAGGTGTAGCTAGGCGGATTCATTAAAGGACATAGCAGGGAGCCCGACGAAATGTGAGTGCCGCCCAACCGGTGTTTTCATACAAGCCAAAAGCGTTTTAGTGGAACGAGCGTTCAGATGCGGCGGCTCGTGCTCGTGCCCAGCATTCACCCGAAGGTATCTAGGCCAGCGTATCACTCGGAGCGAAAGAGAGGTGAGATGAATACTGAAGAGGTTACGGCCACGAACAGTGGGGCTTGCTACTTCATACGGAGATGAACGTAGGGGTGCGGAAAAAGGAAAGGGGTCAAAAGAAGGAAGAAAAAATGAATAAGGAAGACGAATAAAGTGAAATAAAGATGGAGCGCTGAAAATTGCAATATGAATTGAAAATATCGGAGCACCTCAAGGTTAGAGAGGCTCGGTCAATCGTGGGTAAGTTAACAAACTCAAGAGAGCCTTTGGCCCAAGTTCCACGTGAGTATGCTTACACCATGAAACAAAATAGTGACAAAGTTGTAACGCGCTTCCTCGTCGCACTTCGCAGGTCTGGCCCGAGATATACTTTCCGGTAGACGACAGGAAAGAGCGCCACCAGGAGCGAAGGGCCTACATGAAGACACTCCGAATAGCCCGCAGAGAACTGCCCAGTCCACCGCACGCCATTCCAAAGAAATGCACGACACTGCTAATACAAGCTCAAAGACACTCCTTACCAAACGACTACGTTGTACACCGAATTCATAATACTCCAAACAGACCGCAGTGCCAAGCGTGCGCCTTCATATTTACACTCACCCACTCTTACTGGACCTGTCTCACAGACGACACATACCGCACGTTCCCACATCTCCACCTGGGTGGTCTCGGTTGTCCACCTGGACATGTCAACCTCGTCCCGAACAGCTCTTCCTGACCATCTGTTCACCATCAGGGGGGACATCACTTGATCGCAACCTCATGGAGCGTGGACCCGGACGTCGATTGTGAAAGAAGTTCACTCTCGCTCTCGCCGCAACTGCACAAGTTTTCTCGTCGTTGTTTATCTTTATCTAGAATATTGTGGAAAGTAGCACAAGCCATGTCTTATTTCTTCCTTTGTAAAGCCCACCAAGCGCAAAGGTGAATACACCCTGCCTTTGTTTATTAAACAGCTACGAGTAAGCAACATTCAGATGTAGTCATTGCAGGATACCCTCAGTTGGTTTGGATAGGCCTTGCGGATCCAGAAATTGCACTGTAGGTCAATCTTATGCAGAGGCAAGTGTAGCGAATACGAAGCCTTACGATGCGAGCCAAAGCGACGCGAAGAGTCACTACGACGGCCCGATGCGAATAATATAGAGTTGTAGCATAGCTACTAGCGTACGCTACGCTACCGGCGGCGGGTACCGTGACTGACTGAGGTTTTGCGCATTCGTTCCCGTGAAAGATGGCCCGCCTCGCTATGTACGTGCGGGCATGCGCAGTCGAGTACTGGTGCCCGCAGCAGGTGCCGTGGCGTACGCTAGTAGCTATGCTAAAACTCTATACGGGACCCAAAGCTACACCACGCTTCGCCGATGAGGCTGCCTAGCAGACGTCTTAGTTTTAAATGCAGAGCATTTCTTTAACTCACGATGGCACCCGTTCTTGGCGTCCGTAGTTGTCCGCATCGCTCGCAGGTGCGCCCTCTCGGCGCGATCGGGGCGTGATAAAGGCGGGTGTCGGCGAGGCTGGAACGCGCTCATCGCCGCGCTCTCTCGCCAGCCCTGCTCCTCCTCGCCTACTCTCCGATCTCATCGCGCGCTCTCTCCGTGGTCGGTTCGCGCCCAACAGGTGGGGGCGCGCGCGTCGCGGGATCAACAACATCTGTGGCGTGATCGTGACGTCAGCATCGCGCGCGCGTGGCGCGATCGTGGCGTGATAAAGGCGGGTGTCGGCGAGGCTGGAACGCACTCATCGCCGCGCTCTCTCGTGAGCAGTTGCCGCAAGTGCAACAACATTAACGTAACGCAAACTACTTAACGTCGTGCGCCCCCGGAAATGCTCTGCATTTGATCGTGCCCCTCGCGAGGGGGATGTTTTTGCATCGCTTCCCCGTGGACATCGTTTGCAAACTACAAATTTTTGCCGTTTGTCCAGTTTTCGCCCACGCTGCATGACGTGTTAAGTGCAGATCACTTCAGGGGTCCGGCTTGTCGTCTTATCTCGTCCGCTGTCACGTTATCTAGGCACCGCAGTCACGTGCCGTCACGCATCTTAAAGGAGCCATAAAGACATAACACAAGTTTGTGTTAATGGAACGATTTCGTGTTTTATAGTACCCCCAGCGCTTGTACGAATGCAAACGATGCTTTATTCACTGAGAAATTATTTAATTTAGGTTAAAATTTTGAATTTCCCGCTAAATCGTGGGTTTTCGTGGTCTGCAATGACATCACAGGGCCGTGTTTACCGTTAGTGAACCTAGATGGCGCCACCACACCGTAGCAAGCCGTTTTCTGCCTTTGGTTTGTTTGTGAACGTATTTGCACCTGGCTTGTTTTGTTGACGGCGACAGTCGTTTCGTGAAACATGGTGCTCGCCCTACAAATACGGTCACGTAAGACAACGTCGCTTGCGTCAGTCGGCCAGTGTCGTCTGAAACAACCCCAAAGCCCCGCAGTCCTGTGCAGCTAAACCAAGCATAGTGCGCGCAGTACCAACAGCAGTACGCATCGGCACTTCTGTTTACGTGTGCTTTCGTAACTTCCATGGTTTGTTTCACCATTCTTGCTGCTTTAAAAAGAATGTGGCCTAAATTTAAGCGCAAGTAGCCGGTTCGCTAAGCTTATAAGCTCTGCATAATTTGCGCTTGCTTTTGCCGGCCTCCGCCAATCGCTGAGCTGGCTGGTATGACATCATAGGTTCTGTTACGGGAAATGAGCTAGTGGGTCGCATGGCCATTCCCTCTTTACCTAATTATATAGCTTATTTGAGCGAAGTTTGCGGTAGAAGTGGTGCCAGTATGATTCCAACGAGGCAATCATTTGAATGAACTAAACTTGTGTTTTGTCTTCATGGCTCCTTTACAGAGCCTTCGAAAAGATACCTGTTTGTCCCTCGATTCAGCCTTCAGGCAAAAAATTCAGAATATTTGAACGAGATGTTTGTAAGCACAACCGCTGGCACTGGTCATACATACTTTGCATTAGTTAGTGCAAAGAAAACTGCAGGTATATTTGAGGCAAAATTTTTGTACTTCACCGGCAGACCCCGCGTCAATTTAGTTAAGAATGCTCGTTGGGTTGTTTTTAGGATAGTAAGCGAAAAAAAAATGGCCGCGGAGGAAAGAAATAACGACGCGCTCAGAATTGCTCAGTTTGGCTCCAGCACCTACGAGATGAAAGCAAGCACAAAAATAACAGCACTCAGGCTTGCGCTGTTCAAGGCAGATTGCGCACGAGCACTGCGAAGGCGGGAAAATTAAATTGCATTGGACAAACCTCTGTTCAATTCATCAAGAGAAGGGTGCGACAGACAGTCGAAGAACGTGGGAAGTCCTAGCGTGAAACGGTGCCACCGCCCCTATGGCGAATCACCGCTCCGCACTTTCGACAGCTTTCTGATTGAGTGGAACGGCTTTAATTTTTCTCTCAAAGAATGCAATCTGATAACAAAAAAAATATTTCAATAATTTCCCTCGATATTATGACAACGTAAAGCTTGATGCGCGATATTTCGCTGTTTTCGCTGAGATTGGTTCCACCGAGTAACGTTTGCGAAATGGACGGGCTGCTCCATACCCCGGCCCCGAAGTTTTTATGGGTTATGCATGAACTTCGACACGAACGATTTTCTCTCGTGGTTATGCTGCCTTAGTTGCTCTACCGACTGTTCTTATGCAGTCTCTTTGGTTCCTCCAGCCATCCTCCTTACCACAGCTAGCGAACATGCTGCGAAAGATGGAAAAAAAAAATAAAAATGGCACACCGATCGACGTTACGATTTATTTTACTGAACTCCATACAGGGGGCTTTCTAGTAGAAGCACGTCTCTCCAGTTCTCGAAAGAAACGTGCCCCCAATCTATATACACTGTTCCGAGCGTACGGAAGTTTTGTGCGGGCTAAAGGGCCGGCACTATTACATACCCCGAGCCCGGCGCATACATTGATTATGCAACGTGTACGAAGAAGGCGCTGCCTATCTATATTAAAGGTGGCTGGTCCAAGCCCTACTTTTATCAGCCGCTCTTATTTATGCAGGACCGACGCCGCCACACGCAGCCAAAATTCTGAAAGAGGCGAGAGTAAAAGCCAGTTGGGTTAATAAGCAATGCAGAACCGGGAGGTTGAGCGGCTTGGGCGGGACCGGCGAGGAATTCGCTGGGACCAGGCTTTGTAAGCGCAACAGCGCGGCAGGGAGTGGCTGTGTTTTTTGTTGGGAACAACGTTACGGTAAAAGGGGAGTTCCCAATAAAATCCAGTGCCAGAGACCTGCGGCACTTCTGAAGTAACAGAGCACTGCGAGCGGAGCAAAGAACAAAAAAAAAACGCATATAAGCTTAAGCAGGCATCAGCCATAGACCCGCTGACCTATCTGCGTCCTTCCAATGCCATTCAAAAGTGTGCAACACGTTAAATGTTCTCTTTGCGCATGCGTGCGGCAGTGCATCCATGAGCAGCAAAGATTTGAAAAAGTAGGGGATTTGCTAGTTTTTTGTAGTCTGCTTTTGTAAGTGTTTTGTAGCCTGCTTTTGACGCCGCGGAAGTAACAGACACAAAGCCATGGCCATGTACTCGCAAGAAGGTAAGACTACGGGTGTTCAATGCAATTAATGTGGCAAATTTATAAGACCCAAGGGGGGAGAAAAAGAACAACCTCAGACCGACGCCTACATGCTCGTACATTACAAACGCGCATCTTCACGAAAAATGGCAAGACCACTTACTTGCTAGATACGCGCTGTGGCATTCCCCAGGTATGAACACATGGTATACGCACACGAAGGGACTTGTAAAGAATGTATACTATCTATGAGCCGAGTCCCCCCAATACACCAACGCATTTTGCTTGATTGCCCGTACCACATGCACTCGATGACTTCTCGGGGAAAGTTCGAGTGTGTTTCCGTAATTGCTTTTTCACCACTGCGACTCCACAGAAAGCAATCATGCTAATGATTAATCAAAATAAAAGGTTTTCTGGTATCTAGATTTGACAACTGGGAACGAACAAATCAAATTTAATGTGAAGCGCTCAAAATTGAATGAGAAATTGAAAAAAAATTGCTGCAGTGTTAATTCAAAACACAGTGGATAATTGGCTATTAAGATTTATTCTTGGAGTTATTCTAAGCGCGTTTATAGCGGATGCAATGGTACAGGGCAGGCCGTAAGAGAACAGTAGATAATAGTAGTTCAGAAACGTTTATAAAACTCGGCTTGATCGACAGCTGTGGTAGAATTGAAAATAGGTTTAAAAAGATGTGGCAGTCATTTAACAAAAAAACATGACGCTTATCGATTGAGCAATTTATGCAGGAAGAGAAAAAATGCGGGTTGACGTTGTGGTTACTGATTTGTAAAGCGCAAACGAAACTTGGGCACGAAAGAACACAGGACGGAGCGCTGCTAGCATTTGAAAAGTTTGGTCGTGAACACACATACATATGTACATACAAATAAAGCAACCGTTATCAGATAGCATACACTAAAATTTACCCCTTGGCAAGATCGTGGCCAGACAACAACAACAAACCACTGCATGCCATCACACAATACGTGTACAAACACATAAAAACGACACTGCACACTCTTAGTCTTCATTAAAAAAGCAAACTCAACGTCTAATAACATGTCAGATGGTCGGATGACGCACGTATTTTCTTCTTCCTTGATATGAAAATCTTCAATGATCTCCTTGCTGCTCGCGTTATGTGTTTGTCAAGAATGAGTGTGTGTGTGGCAGCTCCGGACGGCACCTGCAATCCTTGCAATGGATGCCTAAATGCGAACATGGTACCCCTTTAAACGAGCTCGGATGTTCCCGAAAGCGACAGGTAAGGAGCGGCCAGTCTTTGTATTTCTTTCCACACATGAAAACAAAGTCTTTATTGCACTGTACAAATTTCATATCCTGCTTGACTCATCAACCTTCTGTCCTTATTTCTTTCTTGTTCGCGAACCTTTGCACCCCTGGGCATATCTTGACTAATTTTGTTTGGACTGAAAAGAGGACGCGCACCCCCTATCTTCATCCCCCTCTTTAGACGACGTGAAATACATGTAGGTATGCAATGACCGCTATCTCTTCAGTCTCAAATCCTACTCTTTTTTTCTCTGCCCTGAGCCGCGCTTCCAGCCTTCTTAATCTCTCGACGATTCTTTCACAAGCCAAAGTAACAGATGCATCTAGGTGCCCGGCTCCTCTTTCCTGTCCACCCGGGCGGCGACACTTCGTTCAGCAAAATGTTCGCAGGATTTGTTAAACGCCAATTTTATGCAAGGAAAGGTCACACCATTCTTCACCAGCTTCGAATAGGCCAAGAGAACGTGTTGCTGGGCGTGTTAGTTGAGGTCTAAAAACATACTGAGTGGCGCAAATACACAACACAAAAGAAAGAAGACACGGACAGGCGCTACACTTCCAAAAGTTTAATAGCGACGACCGCAACGTTGCTATTAATCTGTTAATGTTCTTCGACCGCTGTTAAAGTGTTGGAAGTGTAGCGCCTGTCCGTGTCTTCTTTCTTGTGTGTTGTGTATTTGCGTCACCCAGTATGTTTGTTCGAATAGGCCGTTTTCTACGAAAAACAAATTGGCCAAGATTTTCCAATACAGAATAATATGCGTACTCGTTTTGCTTTGGGATAGGCGTTGGTATTGACCTGTTTGCTGCGTTTCGTTTAATTCTTCCATCGTAATATGAATTCATATTGTTTGAAATGTTCGTAGCCGTGGTAATGCGTAATCCTATTGCTTTTTAGAGCGAAGCTGTTAGGCTCTCTTCGGTCGGAAAATTTTGTGTCGTAAACAAAAAACCCCAGGCAGGACCCAGCAGTTCTCGCCCAAGACTTCGAGCGCATGCGGCAGGCTCATCAGGCGTGCAGCATAGAGCTCAGTATTCGTGTAAGGAAAAACCACAAAACAAGCATCGAAACCGCATGATGGATGTTAAGGCGCCGGTGAACAAGGGAACCTCCCCCCCCCCCCCTTCCCGCGCGTTCTGGTAAAGATCAAGTTTGCAGCTGCTCTCGAAAAGGGAGGGGAGTTGACGTTATTTGAGGGCCATGGGGCATGCGTCAGGCAAGGCTGGTCACAGCGGTTGTCGCCCAAGACGCCGAGCGCATGCTTCAGGGGCCAGCTTTTGCCGCCAGAGAAGCCGAGTGCAAGCGACAAGCCCGCCGAGACAATGAGAAAATTTTCATACCCTTCGCCATCAGCATGTGTAGTGGTTAGTGGTTTACAACATACGTACACTTTCGGAGCCAGGGATGGCATCCATGTTTTATCCAACTGTCTGATTAAACCGGTAACCTTGATTTTCTTGTCATTTTATAGTTCTAAGAAAAGACGAAGTACGTGATTTCACTTATCACAAAGGCTTGTACGGGTCGTATGGGAGTGTATAACTGCGCACCTCTGTTCTTATTCGCCCCCCCCCACCCCCCCCCACTGTAAATCACTGTTATGGTGAGCTGAGTGCAATTTTACAAATGAAGGATTGTATCTTTGTTGGGGCCATTTGATTGTAATCGTAAACGGGGGATTCCAGGGCTATTTACGATTGGGATATTCTGGCTGTTTGCATAGACGCAAATGTCTGGATCTGACGGGTCTTTTGTACGGAATCCCTGCTGTGCAATGCCGATCGTGCTGTCGTGTAGAAGTTTTTGAAAATTCCAAGCAGATCCCTCCGAGGGTTGTTCAGGGCAGGATAAGCTTATATTGGCTTACTCTCGTAGCACGGTACGGATATGTTTATTCACCTTTCCTGAATTTGAGGATGTTTTGCGTTGGAATAAAGGTTTTCCATCTGCTTTTAAGCGTCCAAATAGAATAAAATAGCTTTTGTGTGCAGAAAATGGCTGCTGCATCTATGTTCCCCGGCAAATAAGGTGTCCTGATTTTCCGATGTAGTCAACCTACGAGGCGACTTCAGCAGCATGCGACTTCAGCAGTATGCAACAACATGGGTGTGCGCCGTTCTTTTGGCTGACATTGCTTGCATCTTCGTAACAGCACCACCAGTTAACTCGTACACTTACCTTCTGCCAATCTCACTTGTAGCTAGCCCTGGCTAACCCAAATTCAATACAGAGCTAATAAGACAAACCGCACACGAAGTTTCATGCGGTAATTTTTTTATTCTAATTAAAAAAAAAGTTTCTTCTAAACATGACAAGGCATACGCAAGTTGAAAACAGGTCAACTTACATCGACCTTGCTGTCGGAGCGGTTTAGAATCGGGAAGGACGTTTCCCCCTTTTGAATTATGCCCGCCAGGAAAGTGCTCCTGCCATAAAGAAAACTCACCTACCTTATCATTCCACCGTAACTTCTCTGGCCTGTTTCTTTTGTGCGAAATGTATCACTCTAAACATCGATTCCTTTTCATGCCGCTATTGTGGCCCTCCTTTCGCATAGATCCCTGTTTCAAAGAAGGTGTGACATTATATCCGGTTTACTGGTATAGTGACTCACTCGTTCCGAGAGCAATCGTGATTGGCATTACCTCCATCGTCTAAACTGACCAGTTTAAAATTCTTCTTCTTTTAACTGAACTGTCATCATTTGGCTTGAGTTTACCTTTGTTCTTTTTGTTCTGAATTCTATTCCGTTCTGCAATCATTGAGACCATGGAAGCATTCCAAATTGTAAATAAATAGGAACAGCCGGCTTTAGGAAAAACTTGGGAAAGCTTCAAGATTCAATCATGTCAAACTTAAATTATGGCATTGCGTAGTACGTAGCTTGAGTTTATTGTTATTCCGCAGAAGAAAGCGACAGCAAGCAAATCCTTATGCGCAACTATCGCCGGTCACACGCGACGTTAAATGGACCAAGCCTTCAGAAAAGTAGGCTTTACATTGTCCCACACTTGTTCGTTTTTTTTTTGAAGTTGCTTAGGTTACAATACAGCAGAGCAAATAATGTTTCCGTCGGAAAGAAAGCAGTTTGCAAGGGTTCCGTAAAGCTGTACCTAAGGAAATCAAACGCAGGCTGACACAGCGAGCTCAAAAAAACAAACAAACAAACAAACGAAAAACCAAAGAGAAATCCAGGTCTTATCATAGAAACTTTGAGAAGACGCGAAATGTCACCAAGACAGAAAATACAAAGTGTCACAGCTTTGAAAGCGCGGAGACGAGCTGCACTTTCCCGCACAGATCTCTGATACGACATCGTTCATAAAATGCTACAAGCAAATTTACGTCGTCGTCATGGTGTCCCACGAAAGCGAACAGAGCTCCGACTTTTGCGCTATGTTTTCAGATTTCCCTTATCGCGGGTGTGCCGGAACGTTCACTCTGAAAAAAAAAAGCGAAAAGAAAACTTTCTATTCCGCAGCGTCGTCGGTGCCTACTGCCAGAATATCTATGAGCGAGAAAATGGATCGCCGTTGTTTTTTGTTCCAACACTTCGATTTCTTCTTTTCTGTTCGGGAACTCAAAACTTTTCATCAGAAAATTTCGTGGAGACGTGCGGAAACCTGAATGGTGCAAACAGGGAGTGGGAACAGGCGCTGGCGGGTCGTCGCACCCGTCCGCTAACCGGCCCCGAAATTTGTAAGTTCAAGCGAGGGGGATGGAGTGGGTGAAGCCACTGACTCTGCTTTCATTAAATGTCCATGCAATACTTTTTATGTTCCAAGAATTTTTTTTATCACGGCTTTGGCCTTTTCTTTCAGCACGAGGATTGGAGATTTGGAATTGTGTGTACAGAAAAGCACAAATGCATAAAAACATCCAAAATAATATGTAGCGGGAGGCAACCACAAGGCAAGACTTTTGTGGCAATTTTATTATTTAGTTACGCTTCTCTCTTTAGCACGTGCTTTCTCGCTTTTTTTCTTGTGGATCCACCCCCTTCAAAATTAAATGACTATAGGCCGTCATCGAATTACATGCCTAGACGTGCCCAGACGTTCCCTGCGACATTGTTACCGCTTCCTTATCGTGTCCACAAAAACCAGAAACCAGTAGATAATATAAAACCAGCAAATGACGTCGGGTGGCATTAGAAAAAGGTAAGACTGAACTCCGAACAGGCGCTTCATATGAGATACTCGAACTCCGGAGTGCAAGAACATTTAATTCTACGGTGGGGGTCTAGCCCTGTAAAGATAGCGGTGGCGAGCTTGATCGGCCGAGGTAAAAAAGTACGCAGAAATCTCGAAAGTTTATTAATTTTCAATTTACTATAAACGTAACATAAAACCTATCAAGAAGCAATGTCTTCAGGCCCATGAATAAAAATACCTCGTGTAAAAAAACTCTGGTTGGCTGCTCTGACCTTCATGCCAGTAAGAACGGTGCAAAACGATACTGTCGCAAAAGAGGAAATGTTCAACACAATAACGCAACCACCGGAAAGAAATTAACACATGCTACATAGAAGAAAGTTTGTGTGAAGCGTATGCGACGGACCAAAAGCACAGGAGTTATATCTGGAAAGCAGAAGCGGATGCATTGCGCCCGGTTTGTGGTTTGTGTACTTTTGCCCCATTTCCAGAAACACAGTAACTCGAATTAGACGTAGAATCCTAAAAGGTTCTAAATTTGAGGACGACACTACGAGTTTGTTTGCCTGCCGCCTAAGCTGTTTTTCTGAAAGGGCATAAAACGAAACCACAAATGTTTAGGAACGTCTGCTCGTGGTAAGAAACCGTCAAAACTGGTTCGCGGCGTAGGTAATGCCCGAGGAGTATCTTTTAAAACAGTCTCCTTCCTTGCAGCAATGGGATCGCCCAGCGTATGCACCACCCCGCTTATTTTAGCGATCTTTCCAATCTTTCTCGTAAGTTCCGATCTTGCAAGGCCGGCGTTCGGGGGTGTTGAAGTGGGAACCGTGTCGACAGTCCGAGCCTCTCAGGGTGCCGCCATCGCCTGGGGTGCCATACCCATGCGCCGGCTGTCAGAACTCGGGGGTGGGTCGTTTACTTAACGGGGCAATATTAATTCGCGAATTCGCCCTTCTTGCTCGCTATGGGTGCGTCGGAGCCATAATTTATCACGTTTTTGCGAACGAAAGTGCAAGAAACAAGCAAAGGAACGTTTACACCAGATGACTACAGGAAAGATGCGAGGCCGGAGATGTGGGTCACAAAAAAGATTCTGCGAATGGGGGAAGTGTCTCAGCGAGTGAAACCTCGCGGTGAATGTTTCTTGCACTATTTTTTGTGCTCTACTCTCTTCTGTATCGCTCATTACGACGCTTTGTCTGACGAGCGGCCATTAGCCGCGTGTTGATTGATGTGCTTGTGTTCCCGAGATTGTAATCGCATTTTGTCGCTTCCCCCCGGCTGACGTGATGAAAAGGAACATCTATGTTTCAGGAAGGGCTGGTAAAATGTTATTTTTTATCGTTCGTCGGTGTGTTTCACGACGCTGAAAAGCAAGCTTGTGTACTTGACGACGCTTCTGCATACAGCTTGGTGTTCGGTAATGGGGGTTTGGCCCGACAGGCAGGATGCAACAGAACTAGGGGTCAACGGTTCAGCGCCGTCTTCACACATTAGAGGCTGTTTTGAGCGGCACACTGCCAAGTTGGTGCTCTGCATAGGAATGAATAAAAACGGCATGAAAAGCTTGCCCTGGACGTAACCTGAACCAGTGAAATAGTGCGTCCATATGAAAGGGGCACTGGAGTGAATTAGTTGCAGCTTTGTTCAGTTTGACAAATCTAACCTGTTATTTGACTATTTAGTAAAGGTATGCAGTTTAGTTTAACTATAACTAGCGGTAGCGGCCGGCGATGTTTGGGTGGGCCAAGTATACCATCTGGTATAACGCGTACGAGTTATTCGTTTGTTTTATGTAATTCGAACTAATTCCGGAACTAACTGTTTCGATAACTTAACTAGTTAGTTCTTCGAGGGGTGTACAAAACAAGACCTTTCGGCCTTTAGGAAATACGCTTGCGTTATTAGGAGAATACCCTCATCTCTTGGTATTATTATTTCTTGTTCCGTTCACAGTGCCGTCCAAAGGCAATCCATCGAAGTTTAGTGTAGCTGCGATTTCGCGATCCCTGGCTAGCGCGCGTTATTTGGAACTGCATTCTTCATCACCTTACCTAATGAATAAAACAATTATATACATGTATCGGAACAACAGACTAACCGAAAGAACAAAAACAATTGCTGAAACTGCAGAAAACTAAGAAAAAACGACGAAAGAAAGTGTGCAGGGGCCATAATCGAATCAGCGCATGTAGTATTTTTGAAAGATAACATATTAGGCCTGAATATCATGCAGAATGGTCGAAGTCGTCACTGTTTGTAACGGATTTAAGTTAATCCGCAGGAGAATAATTATCTTTTGCTAACCATGTGATAAGGAGTTTGTCTTTCCTGCCAATCTTTCATCGGTTGCAGCATAGCGGATACGACATACTCACTAATAGACAAACAATATTTGTCATCACGCTTAAATATATTACAAGCTGCTGTAAGATAAATCCTAAGGAAGACACCAAACTCTAAACGTGCAGGTTGGCTACGTGTTTAAATATAAAGCGCCAAGAGGAAAGCGTAAACAAGTATAATAAGCAACTTATAAAAAGCACATGATTGGGTGTTGTGTATGTATGAGGGATAAGGCGATAGCTAACTCTCCAACAACCAAGGTTGACGATTATCGATGCACAAGTGATGAGGATGGACTTCTTGGTGACTGGGGCTACTTTGTGTTAAACATTAGGGTAGGTCCGTACTGGCGACATCTACGGGCGTACGGGCGACATCTATTCTCTTCCCATAAATCTTCTCATGCGCTTGGCTTCTACATCTACATCTATACATTCCTACGGGCGGCATCTATTCTCTTCCCGTAAATATTCTCATGCGCTTGGCTTCGTGCTTGTCAGCGGCCCGAATGGAGGTCAGGGTGCATATTTTATACCAAGGGGCGAATCCGGATGTTACTTCTCCAATGGTAAGGGAGAAGCTGAGAGGCCGTAGATTGCGGATACGGGATCTCAAGGCTGTTTGAAAAGGGAGTTCAGATTTGGATCTGGTTGTATTCTATTGATAGAAAGGGTACGTCCCAGTAACTGGTGCCATTTGAATTCCCATTCCTCAAGCTACTTGGGGATAATTTGAACAAGTGGGGTGGTAAAAAATAAGAGAATGTGTACACGCATTTGTCGACTCTGTGCACACATTCAATGTTAATTTGTATATTGCATCATCATCATCATCATCATCATCATCACCATCATCATCATCATCATCATCATCATCATCATCATCATCATAATCATCATCATCATCATCATCATCATCATCATCATCATCATCATCATCATCACCACCATAATCATCATCATCATCATCATCATCATAATCATCATCATAATAATCATCATCATGTCTACGCCCACTGCAGTGCAAAGGCCTCTCCCATTCATCTCCAATTATCCCGGTTCTGTAGTAACTGTGACAAATTAATCCCCGCACAGTTCTTGATCTCATCTGCCCACCTAACTTCCTGGCGCCCCCTGCCACGCTCGCCTTCTCTAGGGTTACAGGGATCTTGTATACAGTTCAAAAATTGTTTGACTACAGTCGCTTACTACCGAAGGTTGTCCCGCTGCCTCAAAACACGCGGTGTCCCTTCAGATACCCGATCACAAAGAAGCTGAGAATGCATACACGATTGACAGGTTGATATCAGTACGGATCCAGGGAGTTTTCTGCCGTATCGCTGACTTGTCGTGGGTCGAACACAACCGCGCTCCACCGCAGACTTCCTGTGCGAAACCGGGGAAATAGCGCTCGTCAGTTTCGTACATCGGATAACCTCTTTCCGGAGAGCTGGAAAATTTTTGCGTTGGTTTGTTTCCGTCGCATACAACGATCGCAGACGGCCTGAGCGGCAGCTGCTCACGACTTCGTCCTTTCCGCTTCTTTCACCGTCTTGATTTACATCTACTGAGCTTTCGGCGCAGGTTACAGGTTCAGCTGGGGCGGTGTTCGTCATTCAAGCGCGGCTTGAATGACGAAAGGGGCGTGAAACAGGGTGGCCTGTTTCACGCTCCTCCCGCATTACCGTTTCGTCATTGTTCAGACTGCACGTTTTTTAGAATTTGTTACAAAGAACACATGGCGCGTTTGCTGAAAAAATCTCCGGGGTGTTTTTGAACATCGCCTGGGTGTCTAATTTTTCGCAGAGCACGTGTCATCGGAATTGAACGATACCAGGAGGCGAAGAAACATAGACAGCATTAAGATTTGTATCCGCAAGAATATACAATATGCGCCCCCTCAAGGTTAAGAGAATGAGCAGCGCAATGGATAAAAGTTGCTTACGGGTTGGCTTTTTCACATCAGCCTGCATGCCAGAGCACGAGCCTTCGCATTGCGTGTTCCAAAACTGTAGTACCGTAGCTGCTCAAATCCCAGTCGGGCTCGCTCCCTGTGTTGATGATCTGGATCAGCTCCATCGATCTACGCGATGCATGGTTTTGAACTAGTGCAACGTTTTTACGTCAGACTGAAGAACTGTGAGCTGACTTCAGGATAACGCACATTATGAAACGAACCGCATTTTCGAAGTACTCATTATTGAGATAGACAATCTATTTCCATCAGTATATCAGCAGGATGGTTAAATGTTTTCGAACCAAACCACGAAGTAGGCCATGTTTGCCAGCCCAGAGGGAAGGGGGGGGGGGGGGGGGGGGGGACTGAGTTAGGATGGCCCAGTTCATCTCAACCCCTTGAAGCACGGATAATGCGCCCCTGTTTCCAGCTCGAGTACATATAATTTGTTCAAGGTTAAATATTATTACTGAATGAATCTATCAATCAAAGCAACCTCACCATTTCCTACTTTAAGGCGTCTACGTTTATTTTGTGAACATAACTGCCGAAAACTGCCTGGCATTTTTATCCCGAAATAAATTATTTTCTGTTTACCGTATTACCTTTACTGATTTTAACTGATATTCCGTTAAGTAAATGCTGTTATATTTATTCTGCTTGAAATGTTTTTGCGCTAGTTTTTGTCATTGTGATCATTTTGTGATAAAGTAATGCGTATTGGTAATTTGTATAGTCATGTGTTTTTTCTCATTGCTATTTCTGTGCTCTGAAGTATTCATTTTTGCGCCAAACGTTTCTTTTTTCTTTTGTTTTCTTATTTTCTTTTCTTTCCTTTTTTTTCCTTTTTGTCTGCTAATAATCTGAACAATGAATGAAATGCTGGTTTGTTATAGTGTATAAAGTAATATTCTTTAGACGTATTTCCCCCGGTTTGGTGCATTTATTTGTAAATTGCACGCTTATTATAAGGCTAAACCGCTAATTTGAATCACTTGCCATACATTCAATAATTACAGGTCCCCTCGGCAGTGCTTCACTTTGGGACCTCTTTCTGTATTACTCCAATGTATTTGTATACTTTGATGAACTTAATAAAATTTGATTTGATGTTGACTTGATTTGAAGGCTTAGAAACGCGACGAAGTCTACAATTCGTTTGGACGTTTACACTTCTAGTGAACAGATCTTTCACAGTCAGACATGAAAAACGTAGGTGCAACGAAATGTGTCGACTTCTTAGTGGTTGTGTGCTGAGATATTGCTCGCCACGTTCGCGTTATGCACGCTAACGTGAACAGGTTAGAGATGTGCCACACTTCAAAAAATGATACAAAATTTCTGTGCATAGCGCCTCTTGCAGTTACTTGAAGTGCCTGGAGACATTGCAGGAAAGAAGAAAAAACAGGTTCCACGTGGAAAGTATCTCACTTTCTTGGAACAGCGAAAGAGAGGGAGAGCGACAAAAAACAGTTGCCCTTGATAAAGACATATTGGAACGCAGGCTGTTTCAGATGCGTTGCAGAACGTTGCTTAAGACGAAGAAAATTTCAAGGAAACGCAGTTGTGCGAACAGTTTCTTTCCTTGGAAATGCTTTTTACTCCCAAAAGAATCCGCGAGTGCTTTTCTCTGTTCCAATATATCAGTTTACAAAAGGCATTACTCAAGTGCAAGGAATCGAACTTTGCGAGGGGGCATCCAAAGAAAAATTTGACATTTCAAATCTCCAGCATTTTGGATTTGAGAATAACCTGTTACTGGAAATAAACTTCTGTTTTAACCTCTAAGAGAGAAAATTAAAAAAAAATACTTACATATGATGCACCGTGTCGGTAAAAACGGTCTTGGATTAGTCAAATCACAAGTTCGACGTCAGTCCCTTCAGTCGATGATAAGTGTCAGCAGGCTGTAATCGCTTTTAGTCCCTGGCGCTGTCTCAAAGCTCAGTCCAGTCGATTCACCGCAGCACGTTCTTTAGTTCACGGCACTGTCACAGGCACTGAAGCACTACACTACCTGCGGACGCCTAATTAAACAACGAAGCATGACATGCCAATCATCCACTTCAAAACGGAAGAAAAGGGGCCTGAAAAATATTGGAAAAAATATTACGGTAGCCATTTGCGTTTTACAAGGTTTTCAACCATCCTTGAACCGCCTGAGCTGATCGGGAAGTTCGAAATGGGAAACCGACAAAGTGTTAAGCAATCGCACCGTGAAATAGGTGCGCACCTCCGAGGCTTCAATTCATAAAAACCGCGCGCGACTCAGCGAGGCGGCTGCTAACGCGCCAATGCCGCCGAACAAAACACGAGCACGTCTCGGGAAAACTCCGGGCTCGGGTTTTCTCCCGGCGTGCAGCGGTCGGGGATTGTGGCAGTATAGCTCGCCAGCGGCGGTAGCGGAGTCTCCCCCGGAGGCGGGGCGTTGCGTTTCCAAGTCTCTGACATCGAGCGCTTTGGCGCGCCTGCGTGGTGGATAGCGTTCGTGATACCGCGGGGGAGCCGGAAAACGGCCGCTCTCGCAGGAAAAGAAGCTCCCCGGACGTCCGGCCGTCTACGCCATGCGAAGAGGGAGCAGGACCACGCAGGCTTTTCAATGACAGGACGCAACAAAGCAAAAATGGCGAATAATTCCACTCCGGCGGCATCCGTAAAAAAAAAAGCGAGCGCGGGTTCTCTTTCGTTCGTGTGCTTTTTTATTTCTTAGCCTCTTTAAAAAAAAGAATGAAAAAAAGACGGCAGGGAAATGGGATTAGGCCCAAGCCGGTTCTCGTTAGCGAAGATTTTGGAGCTTAAATCATCTCACCGCATGGTGGTTTAAAGGTGGGTCGACCTGTTGGGGCCGACCTAGAAAAGTGCTCCTGAGAGAGAATTCATAATCGCCTTAAATAGGGCCGCGACTGCGCGGTCGCAAGCGCAGCTGGCAGCAAAAATTTCTTTCCGCATTATGGAACTACGACGGCATTGAAACTGCAGGCTGAGCGGTAAAACCATAGGTAAATGCCTTTTGGCTTTTGATCATGCGCACAGGAGAAAATTCGTGGCTGTACGCTATCCGGACATGTTCGCACACACACATACGTGGGCAGGCGTGCTTGCGCTGGCATGATCACTGGGTACGCTTGTGACAGCAATATCCTACGTACAGCTGACGCGGTGAAACAACCAGACTTTCAATCCATCTTGTAAAGCATTTGTTGCGGCCCCCATAAATTATGATTTCGAGCCAGAACGTTCCTTGAAACTCATGCATTGGCGCTCGGGAAAACTGTTTCGTATATGAGGCAGGTGTGTTCTTGAGCCAGCAGAATACGACAAAACGAGATGAATATTCAGTCACCGACAACGAAAGCACGTACGACTGCGCATCTCCGGATACAGTAAAAGCTCGTTAATTCGAACTTCAATTATTCGAAATTTATTGATAATTTCAAATGTACGATTTGGTCCGACAAAGCTCCCATAGAAGCCTATGTTTCAAAAATGCCTTGTAATTGGAACGTGAGGGGACTCGGCACGGATAATTCCAACTATGCGCCCGGGCGGGTGGTTTGGTGCCTGGGATGCCCGCTACAGAAACGCACCCGCTGCCTACATACGGCTCTGCGTAGCCTCCGAAACGTGGTTAAAAACGAAGAGAAAAGAAAAAAAAAAATGGGTAAAATTAATTAAAAACCCGCATTACGGACGCCTTCCAAGACGTCTACTTTGCGGTCTACGTCGGTGTGAACGCGAGTGCAGTGCTTTGTGGTGCGTTTGACATATGGGGGAATCATTAATTAGGGTCAGAAGCGCTAAACCTGTCGCTGCCAGTGACTATGAAGAAAAGGGAGGACGCATCACCAGTGCGGCCGGACGCTGAAATGACAGGTCGGGATGAAATACCGTCCATCTCTTCTTTGGTTTTTGACAAAAGGCAAAGAGGAGGCCTTCCGCCAAATCAGCTACTTAGAGGAAAGAATGCTCGCTGTCGCCCTACAGAGCAAAAGGCAGGCGGCAATTGCTGAGTTTGTAAGAAATACATTACTGATATACCGTAACTGCTTTCCCATCGCCGTGTGCTGTTATTCACTTTCGTTAGTTGGAGCTTTCATTAATTCTGAGACGCCGTCCCCGTGCGGTTCGAATAAAACGAGCTTTTACGGTATTTACACACAGGGGCTCAAGTGCCTATAAGTACATACAGTCTCCTTATTGACAGCGGAACGGTTAAGACGGATGGGCTTGCACCACTGATGGGCTCTTTTTATGACGGTCTAGCGCAGCGCCAAGGGACCGCATTCAACCCTGCTGGCGCTGTGACTTCGGTTTGCCTTCCCAGCGAATCCTAAACTTTGCGGAACGTCAAAGGGGACAAAAGTGGGTTTTTGTTTATTTATTACTTTATTATTTTCGAATGCTGTTACAAAAGTGCTCAAGTACATCATAACCAACACTCATACAGAGAAAAAAAGTAAATAAGTCACAGTACAAAGAACAGCATCAAAATAAAAAATCATACTGGCTTAAGAATTATCGCAAGTTTTTATAAAGCTATCAGTGGTATTAGGTCCCACCAAAAATCACTGGACAAGGTTTTTGCAGCCCACAATAGTTTTGACAAGAAAGGAATGCTTAAAAGCACCAACCCTAGGAGCATACGACACAGAGGCCCACGAATGATTGATGCCAGACGGGGTAGGCACGCGTTTGGAAATTGCAGATAATCCAGGACGTAAGTTTATTTTCATGTTGTATAGTCTGTAAAATCATTTAGGCGGGGACATTTTTCTACGCGTGGATAGAAACAGAAGCCCAGCTTTGGCAAGTAAGGCAGTCACTGATTGATTCATGCGATAAGCTACATTAATGTAACTAGCCGGTATTGGCGGTGCTTACTCAAGCTTAATTATTTCTTATTTTTGATACAAATCCCACACTATGCTTCTGTATTCCCGAGTCCGGCCGCGCAAACGCTGTGAATGCCATTAGCTTAACTTCTACAGTTGTGCCTCTGAGCTTTCGTCTAAAAATACCTAGCCTTTTTTTGTGCAAACCCACATACATTATCAATTGGCTCATTCTAATTCGAATGTGTGGCAACTGTGAGGGCAAGGTGCTTTAGCTGATGGATCGTTTTTAAGTGCAGAGAACTTTAGGGGGCTCGCCCTGTTGTCTTAGCTGGCTGTCAAATTACAACGCACAATGGTAGTGTGTGAACACTTTCGCTCCCTCTTGGCGAAATATTAGACCACGTTACCGTTGGCCACTAAAATAGCTCGGGCTGTCCAGCATTCGAGCAGACATTTTGACGTCTGGGACGACACTCCGCCACCTGACAAACACTTGATCAATCTCTAGACGACCCGCAAGACCCTCCACCTTCAATATCTTTGCAATGGCAAACAATTCAAAGACCTCCTTAAAGTTCCCAACAAAACAGCGCGAGCTAGATGGTACATCAAGCCTCCTAGAATAACTCGCGGGTTTGGCAACTGTGCAAGCTTCAATGAGCGGACCTGTTCTCATAAGCGGTGGCGCACATGCAAAGCTCTCTTTGGTACAACTAAATTCCTTAACACCACGCGAAACCTCCGACTTGATCAGTCTATAGACTAAGACGAATTTGAAACGAATTGTAGCCCAACCAGGCTTACCCCAAGATAACCCTTACGACTCGACTGTCTACGCCCCAATCTACGGTGATCAGCTGAAGGCGGAGGACACATTATTCACCATTCAAAAACTGCACATGGCACTTGGGACTGTTTAATGTCAGCAGCGCTCTCGGGAAAGACAAAATAGACCTGGAAAATCCACCGCAACCTTGATGAGGAATCCAAACAACAGTTGTTAGTGGAAATTAACAAAGTATGGGAATCTGCCATACTTCCAATTGAATGGAAGCAATCCATTGTGCACCAATTCCAAAGACTAAAAATCTTCCTACTGCCGTTTTTACTTTTCGCCCTATTTCACTCGCATCAAGTCTATGCAAGCTGATGGAGCGAATGATACCCGTCTCACCTATCTACTAATAAACGGCGAACAATCACATTTATGACCCCGCACAAACGGGTTTTCGGCCACGCGCCACCGCTCATGACGGCCTTCTCTTGCTACGACGAATGATAGGAAAAAGGAGCAGAAAGATCACCAAATCAGCTCCAGGAGTCCTCGATGCTATTGACTTCTTAGAAAGTGGACCGATGCTATTTCCCCCGTTTTCATCATTGCGATTTTGAATGAACTTAACACCGGTGATAGACTCACCAATTTTGTCAAAACCGTTCTATGTAACCGCACGTTTGGAATCCATACGGGTACCACCCTCATATCTTCCATAACCACAGAGGTGTACCATAGGGCACTATTTTGTCGCCAGCTCTTTTAAATGTTGTCACGTCGACATTTTCCCAGCAATTCCGACAAATACCTCACATTTAAAGCAGTATATATGCGGGCGATACTACGATTTGGCTTCACCCTCGCAAGATGGATCTAACCCAACAGGAAGTTCCGGTACATATACAATTCCGGCGATCGATACTCTCGCCGACACCCTCCAACATAGTGAGATGCAGCCTCCGGCTGGCAAAGGCATATATGTGGTGTTTGGTGGCACACAATAGAAGAACGACTACACTTTTCTATTTGCACGTTCTCAAGTCAAGGCATTCGCGGAGAAGAGGGTTAAAATTCTTGGCATTCCTGTCATCGAGGATGGAGGACGCAGTGTGTGGCTTGAGCAAATCAAGAAAACATGACATCAACAGCTTCACATAATAAAACGCATGAGTAACCGAGTAGGTGGAGCTAGAACGGAGACACTCAAAGTTTTGATCCAGGCTGTCCTCACGAACAAAGTGAGATATGGGGCAGTATGCTTCGACTTCAATCAGACCCAGTAGCAGCAGCGGGAGGTTTTACGTCGCGAGAGCCTACGAGTTATCACTGTCTTTCCCCAACATGCAAAGCTTGAGGAGCTATACAAATGCGCCCAACTCCCTCCTCTTACAGAAATCATTCGAATTCGTCAGAAGGCCCACGACGCCCGACGAGCATCCACTCTCACTGGCCGTGCGCTACTTGCGCATCTGCCACCTATCACCGGCCGAAGTTCCTAAGCTTCGCCATACTAACTAACACAGACGCATGGCTCAAATTACAAGGCGGATCCAGCATAGCGCCATTTGTACACTCTTAGTCAATTCCTGGTTATCTAACCCGCATGCAGGCGGGCTGCTGCGTCAATTTAAAGCCGCCTATAAAGCGAGGATTCATGCGGCCTCGAGCGTAAGCGGCTCGCCAAACACGCGGCCTGGAGTTTAAGCGGCCCTCTTGAGGGCCACCTAACCAGAGGGCCACCTAAACCTCGGTCCTTGTGTTCGGCGGTCCGCTGGCCGTAATTTTTCTCTACGGCCCGTTATGCTAATCTATTCCCGCTTACGAAGCGGCGCCCAAATCATACGGCCCCTCAAATAGGGTCTTGTTGCATTTCACAAAAAAAAGGCCACTCGGCAAAAATTGATTTTTTCCGTTTTTTTTTCGCTCGCATTGCGAGGCCAACGCCAGCACCCCGTGACGAATGCGCTAACACATGTTCCATCATACAAGACACACAAAGTACACATAAGCACGTACACGCAACCGTATACGTAGAATCGAACCTGGGTCTACTAGGACACATCAAGAGGCGGATATTTAGTCAATTATGATCCATTTATGATCCAGTATTTAATCAATAAATTATCCAACTAGCTCAGATTCTGCCTATTCTAATGTTTATAGTTACGCCGATACGTCTATACCTTCTCTATTTGTTACTTCGGGTGCTTGTGCGCCATTTGGCTTCTGCCGTGCCACATAAATTGCATATCTGCATCACCATGTTCACACCTGCATGGTCTTCCGTGACCGCAGTATTCTGTAAATAAATAAATAAACAAACACATAATAAATAAATAAATAAATAAATAAATAAATAAATAAATAAATAAATAAATAAATAAATAAATAAATAAATAAATAAATAAATAAATAAATAAATAAATAAATAAATAAATAAATAAATAAATAAATTATAACCGCTGCGCCACGACCCACGGGCCGCTGGGGAGTGCAATCATGGGCTTATAAGTATTCGGCATGCTGTTGCGCGTTACACAGGAGTCTTCAATAACACATCCGGCGGCGAGTGGCTTTCTTTAGACTACCGTTTTTTAATCGAGGCATAATGCTACGGTTTGCGGGAATTTAAGTACATTGGTACGAGCGGAAACCTTTTGTCATGCTGTGTGCCCGTTCCAACAGTATGATGCGCCGCGTGGGGATTTATTCCTTCGATGCAAAGAGAACTGATAACAGTTCTTCTGCCTTGTTACCAAAACTATTCTTGGACATCGGCGGAAAGTGCCCCCTATGACAATGCTTGCAAATAACTAGCACGTAAAGCGCACTATCGTGCTGAAAATAGGAGCTGTCTCGTCACGAGTGGCAAGTATACCAAGCATGAAATGGTGTACTGATTTTTTTCTTCTCGTCGTAGCTCTTCTGATGGTGCGGTTACATGACTTGACCTTTTTTTTTTGTAATAGAGGGGCGGTAGTAAATTACGTATCTAGTAATGTAATGAATCAATAATAAATCACTCACTCTATATAACATCGTGTCGCGATGCCTGCAGAATTGCTGCGTTAACGGTGCTCCAACGCCCAGGTAAAGAGCCGTCGGACGGCTCTTTAGATACTGCGTTTTTTGTTATGGATCACGAGTACACAAAGAATATCTTAGCGTTTTCTCGCGCAGACCGGATAAGCGCTCGGGCGTGTACTTGTAACGCCCTGCATTTCCCCAAAAATTCACTTTAATTCTATCCGTATCTTGAGGAGGTAGTCTACTCATACAAGCTTGGGACACGAACAGAGAACTGAGTTGAGTATGTAATTGTTAAGTATTTTGTCATGCTCGAATTCATGAGCATGCACACGTGTGAGATGAAAATTACATAAATGACGCCAAGTCGAAGGAACGATGTTTTCTTTTTATTTGATATCCAAAATACAAATATGAACACGAAAGGCATATACTGAAATAATAAATACCAATAGTAGCAGATTGCCCTTATGGAACACACCAATGAAAATATTTTTTCTGGAAGAACAAGGACCTGTCAAGATAAAATTATTGTTTTCATTTAGGAAATTTTCAGCAGCTTGCTGCTTAAAAAACAGGGAGGAAACTCATCTTTTTTTGCGGGCTATTGACTGTATATCGCCCAACGTTTGGCCTAAAGCTGACCGGTATCTCATGTCCTTAATGTAATATATTACCAAACAAAAAAAAGTATTTTCTCCGGGCTTCAATTATGGTCCAGGGAAACGACTTCCGATGACGTAGATGGCCTTTGTAGAATCACCCCAAGCAATCTTTGGCGCGGGAGCTGCTGCTTCGAGAATTTCGTCGCACTCGAATGGAAACAGCGTAGTAAACATTTCAAAAACGTTGAGTCACGGGTAGCAATCTCTTGTGTTGGCACTGCGTGAAGAAAAGAAAGGGCTGGTGAAAAAGTGACCAGGTACAAA
Organism: Haemaphysalis longicornis; assembly: GCF_048455015.1. Classification (NCBI taxonomy): domain Eukaryota; kingdom Metazoa; phylum Arthropoda; class Arachnida; order Ixodida; family Ixodidae; genus Haemaphysalis; species Haemaphysalis longicornis. Next base: position 77,527,514 of record NW_027526295.1, read on the forward strand.
ATGGTAGCATTATTTATCGGTGGCATAACATTATAGCCTGAAGGGGCGCAGCACAAGTATCCCCAACGCCATAGCAGATATGTGAAAAGATCATAAGTCAGGCAAGTGCATCGCTGTAGTTTAGGCAATTATTTATTTCTTACTGCTTGTAGATTGAAACGCCCTCCAGAAGGACGTTTTCTTCATATACATAGGGGGGCCGAGCGCTTTTTCAGTGCAAAGGCGTGCGAGAAAACGTTGCCGTAATTTTATTTGACGCCGACACGTCAATTGGACGTCGTACAGAAACTCTGTTCGCTATTACATGCGGAGGGTAATGTGCCCTAGTTTCTTTTTGTGAAACAACTTCCAACAATAGTATGGCGCAAAACGTCTTGTGAAAGATCGAACAAAAGTACTACCAATATCTTTTGCTAAAGGATAGGTAAACTGCGCGCACCGAGCAACAGCCAGTGCATCTCTAACAGCATTAGAAGCCACCGTTTCAAGCGACCTCCACGCCGGCGACGCGCTGCGTTTGCGCTGCCAATGCTATCGTGTTTCTGCAAAGCGCGAGTTGACATTCCAGGAAGACGACAGCCGTGCCGAACACAACAAGATGGGGGCTGGTGTTAATCACGAATGTTGCTTCATGTTTTACCACTTAAACGCACCTTAATAAAATTTACAATTCGCCACAGAATCCAGACTACTCAACGTGCCAGAAAAGTCACTAGCCGAAACGACGACGCAACCTAGTAACGAAAAAACGTTACCTAACTTTTTGCTACGCCTAGCGAAAATGACAACCAGTGACCATGGAATTTTGAAAAATACAAAAATCAAACTGGGTTTTATGGGCCTTGACCTGGACAATAAAACGTGTGTAAAAATGCAATTTCGTTATGGCACCACGGTACTCATTACGGCAACGGAAGTACACCTGCCCAGTTTTTTACCAATATCACGGGAGCGTCGACCGTTCGGTCGATCAGCGCCGTATACGATGGACTGATACGGCTAACTGGGCGAGAGTAGCCGCATGCGCACTAAGCAAAGGTGGCAAAGGCCGCTGCTGCCGTCGTCTGCTAGGATGTTCCAAGAGCAGACGGCCACCCCCGATTTTTGTTATTTTCTTATCACACTGCCTGCCATACTCGAAATTTTTCTTCATGACCAGGCAAGTGGCGCCAACTGAAAACAGAGTAATAAGCGTTGCCGTACGAACCTTGCGCTCGGCAGTGCTGATTACTCTGTTTTCAATTGGTGCCACGTGCCTGGTCTTGAAGATAAGATTCGAGTATGGCAGGCAATGTGATAAGCAAATAACAAAATCGGGGGTGGCTGTCTGCTCTTGGAACATCCTAGCAGACGACGGCAGCAGCGGCCTTTGCTTAGTGCGCATGCGGCTACTCTGGCCCAGTTTGCCGTATCGCTCCATCACGTGGCACTGATCGACCGAATGGTCGACGCTCCCGTGATATCGGTAAAAAATTGGGCGGGCGTACGTCACATGTGCAAGTGTTTTAATTTTTCGCCTGGATATCAAAACGGCCGCCGCACTTGGAAACCGAATCCTCTCTATAAAGCACGTCAAATTTACCGCACGACCTCGGGTATCGGATAACGGTTTTGGCACGGGCTTCTTACGACGACGAAAAAGGCATAATTTCATGGCCCTTACTAGTTGTCTGCAAACACTAATTCTTACAGTCTGCGCCCCCCCCCCCCCCTCACCCCTAAAAAAATACCAAGAAATCCAGGAACACACCTATCTGTTCGTGCTCAACAGGGCTATGCCCGCAATAGACACACCAGCCTGCTTGAGATGGCGCCGCTGCTTGGCTTGCGCTCCCGGTGGCCCTAATAAACCCACCGCATTCGCAGTTGTTTTCACTGTTACACCGACCTCGAAGCACACATTTGATGTCAGCGGAAGCGAACGTGGTCAAGAAAGTGTAAACGCTCGGAACTGAGTATGAACTACACAGAGAAAGAGTCAAAGCGCGGGACCCCAACTTGCTCCGCGCTGAAATTCCTCGATACTGCGCACGTGCGCAATAGAAACAAATCACCGGACCACAACTCGCCGCGCGCAAACTTTTCTCCACTCGTACTGCGCATGTACGCGCAAGATTTTTAAAAAGTTTTTCGGATTTCGCCGCGTCGCCGGGCACGCGGCGTCGGCCAACGCAAAGGTTGATTGATTGATTGTGGGGTTTAACGCGCCGACGCAACGCAGGCGATGAGGCGCGCCGTAGTGGAGGGCTCCGGATCAATTTTGACCACCTGGGGATCTTTAACGTTCGCCGAAATCTCGTACACACGGGTGTTTTTGCTTTTCGCCTCCATCAGAAAAGCGGCCGCCGCGGGGCCAACGCAAAGGAAGCTCGCGGGCCATTGTGTGAGGAGGAATACGCGCATGCGCCGCAAGCCACACATATCGCTCGGAGCTTCACGATTTCCCCCCTCTTTTATTTATTTCCTGGCGTCAGGCTGTCAGCTAGTTTATAGCCGTGACACGGGCGTTGGCGCAGCATATACGCGTGCGGAAACCACCTGAGGTTTTGTCACGGAAAAGAAGTGTTTCAGGGTCTCTATATCACGGCGTTGAGACTGCCTACCGCATATAAATAGCACGCCATCCGGGACCTGACTAAGAGTGTACCCATGCAACCTGGACACAACCACGAATGTCGCCGGATTAGCGGCCGTTCACTCGACATTTCGTGCCACCTGTCATTGACATAGGTCGGCAGGCTCACGAGTGCATCACCCCCCCCCCCCCCCCTCACCTTACAACTCATGAGTGAGTGGTGAGTGAGCCTCACCATCGTTATGGACTGGCGAGTGTGAGTGCGAGTGGCACGCGCAGTGAGCACCACTCACCACTCGCGAGTGCGAGAGCAACTGGCGGGAGCACCGCTCGCCACTAGGGTGAGTGCGCTCGCGCTAATCGCGCCATTTGCGGGGTTTAAAGCGCCACTATTGCGCTTGTACTCGCTCTTGGCTATTCGTCGCAGGAGCCGCTCGCTTTGATGGCTGCTAATGGCGGAATTGCTTTTAGCTTCGGAAATATGTCGCCACGGAGCTCCTGCTATGGGGCACCATAGAATTAATTCTTTGGTGGCGTGTTGATTTAGAAATAACATTTGGAGGGCCTTCTGACTCCGTAATGCACCAATACGGTTCGGTTTCATGAATCATTGAGGGTCTGTTGCCCACACTAGCTTGCGAGAGGAGGCGACGTGGGGTGAGCGCGAGCTCGAGTGAATGCGAGTGGTGATGACAAATAGTGAGAGTGAGTGATTGCGAGCGGTGATGGCGAGGGGTGAGCGGGAGCGCGAGTGAATGTGAGTGGTGGAGGGCGCGTATAGAGCGTGAGTGCGAGTGAGTGCGAGTGGTGAGGGCGACTGGTGAGCGTGAGTGTGAGTGAGTGCGCAAGGAAAAATGTACTTTTCTGTGTGAGTGTGAGTGCGTGGCGCCCAGTTTTGCCGAGGTATGCTTGCCAACAAGAATACCCAACAGCGCCTTCGTCTACCCACTTCCAACTCCAAGCAGTATTACTCGCTGTTCGTCAATTTGAATTTTCCGACTCGTCTTCGCACCAGCTTCATGCAACTGTTTTCACAGTGACCGAGGAGGCATTCCACGCACTAAGCTGGTTATGTTATCAGAATTACATCTCCGCCACCATCAAGATGCTTGCCAGGAGGCTGCATCATACTTAAGGAATACAAATTCAGTTAGGCAGGTTGCCAGGACACTGTGTTAACTCTTTAAAAGAGGCGGTGCGCGCCCTGGCGAGCGATGTTATTTGTACCCGCTCCCATCCAGTATTACCTCATCACGACCCTAGTTTGGACCACTTTGAAGGCCGTGTTACCTACAAGCAATGTGCTAGAGCTGGACTCCGCAGCCACATCCCTATCAATGACTACCCTTTACCTCCCGGACTGTCACGTGGGCCCAAAGTTCTTATGCACAAGGATCGTAGCACGAGAACGTGGGTTAGATTTCCGGCCGCGGCGGGGGCTTTTCTTGTTGAGGCGAAAAGCAAAACGCCCGTGTGTACGAGATTTCGGCGCACGTTAACGATCCTTAGGTGGTCAAAATTAATCCGGAGCCCTTAACTACGCCCGCCTCATCGCCGGCGTTGCGTCGGCGCGTTGAAACCCTACAATCAATCAACAAGGATCGTGCTAGGGCGGCGCTTACAAAGGACTTGCTTTTCAAGTGGCGCTTTTGTATACCCAAGAAATGGCGGCTAGCCATTGTTCTCGCTGGAAATACCGCGAACAGCTCACCCGCGCCGGCCATGACCCCCCCCCCCCCCCCCCCCCTGCGTGACGTGCTCTGCTGGAGACACACCATTGGCCATCTACTCTGCACGTGCACGGGAGCGCACCCAAAGCGCATCTCTTGTAAAGGAAGCAGCGTCACGTGCTTGCAGGACTGGCTTTACCCACCAGCGGCCACAGCCAAGCAAGACTTTATAGCCTCATCATAGGGCTTCACTCTCGCCACCAGCGTTCATTTGCGCATCCTCCGGCGTCCGTTTGTTTCGACTTCCTTGACGCCACCCTCTCCGCCCGCCTCACTTGGCCGTGTCGCGATGCTTATGTTAATAAAGTTATTTATTTATTTATTAAATTTATTTGTACTCTCGAGGCCGAGAGGCACTTCAGAGGGGAGTGGGTTGCCCAGCTGCATATAAAAGTAATAAACAGCAACAAGACAAGTAGGGAAATAAGTACAAGCTTAGATGGGCCCTAATCATAGAATGTTAGATGGTGGTGCGCGAAACTGATGGTTGTCTTCGACGGCGGCTGTCAGTCCAGGAAGGCGGTTCCAATTTTTTGACGCCCGTTGAAGAAATGACTGAAAGAAGGCGTTGATGTTACACGATATTGTCCCTACTTTATGTCGGTGGTCAAAACGAGAGGACATATAGGAGGGAGGGGTAATTAACTCGCTGCATACGTGGTAATTATGGTAGTAAATTTCGGGAAACAGACAAAGACGAAAGTGTTTCCAACGTGAAGCTGTAGAGGTATAATTGAAGAGAGTTTTTCATCGATGTTACACTTGCCGAATAAGTGAATTCGCCAAAAATAAAGCGTAATGCGGTGTTTTGCGCGATCTAAACTGATGTTCCCATGTTGACGTGGCTAGGGTCCCAAATGGCTGCTGCATATTCTAGTTTGGAACGAACCAATGATTTTTGAAAAGTGATTTTAAAGAAATAGGTGCAGAAAACAAGTTGCCGTGAAGGTAGGCTATCTCGCGGTTGGCATTGATAATAACGGTATTGATATGAAGTTTCCAGGTAAAATGAGTTAGTATGTGAACTCCTACGTATATTGATATAGCATCACAGGTTCAAAAAAAGTGCTGATAGGGTAATAGGAAGCCGACGAAGAGGTGTGATGTGTCAAGGGCACCCCCTTAGAGGGGATGCATCAGAACCTTCGGAAAAGGTAAAAAAATAACAAAGAAACGGCCATTTGAAGTGCGTTCCAGGAACGCACGAATGAACGAATGCCGCACGGAAACACCAAGGCATCATGGTCAAAGATGGTAGCGCTCTGGTCAGCCAATCAGAGAACGCCGCGCAGGAGACAAGAGGCATGATGACCAAAAGTGGACACGAAAAGGCAACAAGCCATTCAGAGTTGGCCGCAATCAAGTCCAGGGGGGTTATTATTATTATTATATTTCTTTATTCGAAGGGGGACTCAAGGTCTAGCCAGGGATGTTGAAGGCGGTAAAGGAGGTGAGAGTCTACATCAGCTTTTGTATCCCCGTGGTACTAGCGTATGTACAAAGGGACATAACAGTTTTTTGGTGATTCCGGCCCAGAGGAGGTGATGTCCACTTCTTTATGTACGGCGGGAAATAGGCTCTTCTCTCCGCCGCGAGTATAGAGCACTTCCACAACATGTGGCGCATTGTGGACCTCGTTGGTGCGTGACACGAGGAACAGATCACGATGGTAGTCTCCCTGGTATTCTTGGGGGGTTTTCTCAGGTATTTTGAGCGTCGGGGAAGGAATACCCGCCACTTTGCCAGCACTTCCTCCGTAAGAGCAGCCCCGGCTCTTATTCTGTGTAGCCGGACTTGTGCCCCCCTGGGAAGTCCTCCTGGCAGTGGTGGTGGGTCATTGGATGTAGCGGCACGGAGCTTCGCCCTGCTCTCTTGCTTGGCAGCGGCTCTGCCGTCCTCAGGGTCTGGGTCGTGCCGTGGTAGGGAAACAGGGTGTGATGGGTCGGAGGGGATAGTTGCTTCGTCGCTCGCCCACGCGTGGGCGGCCTCGTTCCCGACGCCATCCGCGTGTCCCGGCACCCAGTCCACCCGCACGGTAACCCTCACGGTAACCGCTGACACCACCTAATCCCAGCGTATACGAACCACAGCCAGTGACGAACGAACTAGAGCAGAACTACAGGAGCTGCTGTAGTTCCGCTACAGGAGCTGCCTGTGGAGTTAGAGGCGGTAAACATCAACACCGCCCCAGGCAAGGACAGTATAACGAGTCAAATTCTGCGGAACCTAAACGGGGAGGGCTAGACGGTGAGTCTGGCATGCATGATATTCTCACGGCACTCTTGAGATTTCACATAGCAATGCACTGGAATACCTGGTGGTCAATCCATCCTACACTTCATCTATGGGTTTGTGCGGCATCAGTGGGTCGTGCAAGGCAAGCCTAAGCGAAGACGAAGAGGTCGATCTGAGACAGACTGGCTCGAAATGCGCTGGTATCCTCGGCTTCGGACTATACGCCTCATTCTTTTAAGTGCGAATGCACTTTATAAGCGACCCTGAATTCCGGCGACCGCCGTCCGTCCACATAGCAACAGCTGCGGGTGTGCGCGCTCCTCGTCTTTCTTGGCAACGGGGGGAGATGGGCGCGCGCTGCCTGGCCGCTGACATGGCACATACCCACGTGGGGGATTGGCCAGGAATCGGGCGTGAGAAGGGCTAATGCACCCGCTTAAAGGAGTACTGACACGAAATTTCAAAGCTGAGATCCGCTCTAGCAATCAAGTACAACGACAACACAAATAGGTGTCTGTGCATGGCACATACCCACGTGGGGGATTGGCCAGGAATCGGGCGTGAGAAGGGCTAATGCACCCGCTTAAAGGAGTACTGACACAAAATTTCAAAGCTGAGATCCGCTCTAGCAATCAAGTACAACGACAACACAAATAGGTGTCTGTGAATAAATGCATCTTTCTTTCTTTGTAGTTGTGCGTGTGTGTGTGTGTGATCTCTCTTTCGCGAACATTACCGAACCGCGCAAATTCAACTCGTGCATTCGCACTTTCACATTCTTCCCCTCGGGGAAATGCGGGGAATTTTTTAGAATAGATCGCTTTGATGCACAGCGTGTAAATAGTCCGCATCTCCCTTGTTAGAGTATGTTCTAGTACTTTCCCGATGCAGGAGGTGAGAGAAATCGGCCGGAGGTGATCTAAGCTCAACGAGTTTCCGTGCTTGGGGATGAGGGAAATGTTCGCATGTGTCCATGAAGCTGGTAATGTGCCTTCTTTCCAGTGTTTGTTGTAGAAGTGTATGAGTGTTGTAATGGTGTTGTCATCAAGGTTGCGTAATAGTTTGTTAGGTACTCCATCTCTCCCAGGAGCCGAACTGGTTTTGAGAGTGAGAAGAGTGGCTCGCACCTCTGATTCAGTTATATCCGCGTCGAGGAGTGCGTTTGGTGCTCCTTGATAGTCTCGTAGGGAGTTACGGTTACCAATAGTGATGTATTTTTCTTGAAGGGAGCAGGGGATGTGCTGCGGGGTACCTGTAAAGGAGTGGACAAGCTGGGCCATGCGGTTGGTCTGAGAAGTTTCAGATTTGTGGGGACCGATGAAGTGACGGAGGAGAGACCAGGTGCGCTTCATGGTGAGGGTGTCTCTGAGCTTGTCACAGATTTCTCCCCATCGGGTTGCGGCTAGTTCTGCTGCGTATTGTTCCGTTCTGTGGCTTAGCTCTGCAATTTTCTTTCTGAGGCGCTTCTTATGTTCATTGGTTCGCCATTTTTGCCGTAGGCTGCGTATTGCACTCCACATATTTTTGAGACGGGAGTCTACCATTTCAGCCGGGATCTCAGGGCCAAGCGGTTGGTCGTGAGCTTCTTTGTCTCGAAGGAGTTAGGCTACCCATGTATCCAGGGACTGTACTGTAGAGGACTCAGTCGGTTGTTCGTTGCGAGTGGTCCTGAAGGAGTGCCAGTCTGTTATGTGTTAGTGTTTTTGTTGGGGGACAAAAGTGCGTTGAAGGGGGATGGTGAGCTGGATGATGCAGTGGTTACTTCCAAGAGTGCGGTCCATGTTGTGCCAGTGTGCATAGGATATGCGATGGGTAGGAGTGAGATCTGGTGTTGTGTCTGTTGTACACTATTGCCAAGTCTGGGTGGTATGTCAGGAGGTGTTTCGAGTGTGAGCCTGCGCGAGTGAACGTGTTCCCAAAGTAGGCGGCCATTTTTCGAGATTGTAGGATAACCCCACGCTATATGTTGGGCGTTAAAGTCGCCTACTACTACGAGGGGGTGGCTTTGTGCCACTGTTGGTTAGCGAAAAAAGTTTGTTGAAAGCGTGTGTGTATTTTTTGGGGCCACTGTATATGTTGAGCACGTGTAGTCGAGGGGAGGACGGAGTTTTGGAGTAAATGACGACCATGTCGTGAGGGATAGGAACCCTGTCACAGGGCACTCACTTGACTGGGACGTTACGGTGCACTAAGATTGAGGTGTATAGGTTGCGGGGGTCTTGGAATGATTGGTAGCCACCTAGTTTGGCGTGGGGACCAGGTTCTTGTAGGGCTTATTGAGGGGGGTTGGTCGGACCAGCCAGTAAACATTTGTAAGTTGGCGCGTCTCCGTTGGAGGCCGCGACAATTCCACTGCCACACTAATAATTCTTTATGAAATGGGGCTTCTGTGAAGGGGACATCTAATATTGGGCCTACGGGAACGTTGATGGTGGTTCTTAGTCGCTGAAGGCAGTTATGCATTTCCGCTCTTATTGCCTCTATGGTTCCCTGCATGGCCGCCTGATTGCTAAGCAAGGATTGGTGGAGATTAGTGTACTCCGCTTTCTGTTCTTCCAGGACATGTTCTATCGTCCCGAGACGTTCCTCTAGCTGCTGTGGACGACCGGGGTAGGCCAGTTTATTAGGAAAACAGCCGTAAGACACAACTAGGGAGTTGTGGTGGTCAAGAAATTAACTAGGACTTGACGTAATGAGCATAGTGGAATTAATGGTGTAGAACTTAGTTGTAGAGACTTTTGGGTTCTGATTTGAATTATATTTTCTGATAGTTAGGGGATGAATGGTTACCGGTTTTGTATAATTTATTTATTAATTGCTTTGCGTAAGGGTTCTGAGTGATGTATGAAATATGAAATGTGTGTTTTGTCAAACCCGTCAACGGTTTTTTGCGTCCATCTCTCTGAGCTGGTCTAGACAACCTCACCATCCGTTCACGTGCCAAGGGGCTGTTCTTGAAATGCCTAATGTTTTGCACTTAGTGGTATTAATGCCCATTGACCATTGGTTACGCCAGTTAGAAATGGAAATAATTCCCTATTAGAGTGCCGTAACGCCGTTTTCGTTGTGAGTTTTTGAAAACTTACACGGTCATCCGCAAACAAGTGATTATTAGAGAAAACACAGTGAGGTAGATCATTAACATATATCAAAAACATAATTAGTCTCGGGGGGATACCGCATGAATGGAACGGGGAGCAGATTCATGGTTGTTGGCCGTGGCGAACTGGGAACTGTCAGAAAGGAAATATTCAGGATAAAGTCAAGATAACGGGCTTTGTTGCTAATTGCTTGTCATCGCGGCGCACGGATATGCGCCCAAAAGCCGCGATACCCTGATCTCTCATGCCTTCCAAAAGGTCGGCATCGGTTTCGTTAATCAGATCTATGTCAGAAATCACCCCTTGAGAGCTGTTCAGGCTGCGGTGGGGTGTGATTCTGATGTCGAATCTGCGATGCGTGTTTGTTCCAAGAGGGCTGTTTTTTGTTGCTGGGCGTTCACTTCAACGAGGACTTCGCGGCCTGTTTTGAGTTTCTGAGCGTCATATGTCTTGCCAAGTATTTCTTCAGGTAATATGTGCCTTGTTTGCTTGTATTGTTTGTATTTTTTTGCATTTTATCTTCTTGTGCCCCTCTGCTTGGACCTAGCCATGGTCTGCAGTATGTATTAAATAAATAAATAAAATAAATAAATTTCGAAGTTAGAAATACTGACTGGGAAGCAACCGGATTTGATTGGTCGACAGATTCAATTACCAAAAAACGGGGATGGCTATCTGACTTTGGGAAAGAAATTGATGGCAGTGGTGGGACCCTGAAAATGGTTCCGGACCCTGAAAAACAGTCCCTCAAAAGAGTTCGCACAGAAGCTTGGGGGGGGGGGGTGGATTTCGGTTTATCGAATGGCATAGAAAAATTATGCGACGGGGGTTCTTTCTCCTCTAACCTTACCCTGGTAGTCAGAGAGGTCCCGGAGCTCCGTTCCTGGTAAAAAGACAGGCAGCCCACCGGCCGGAGCTTGACCACGGCTCCGAGGGCCACCGTTCAAGGCTCCTAGCCCTTCACCTTAAAACTCAGAACCACGGTAGGATACAACATGAATAAGGTGGCTCGAGGTCCGCAGGGTCGCCAATACGTCACATTGAATACACAAGGTTCCCCGTGCGGGTTGTTGTTTCTGTGAAAGCTGGTTCCAATACGTTGAAACCCGTTACAGCGAGGAAAGCTCTGGACACCCATTGATTGCTAAGTTGAGTAGACGATTGACTTGAACAATGGAACGAGAAATTGAAAGCGGAGTATCGTACCTGGAAGCCATCATTCACAAGAAATGCTAATGGAAAACAATATTCTATTAAATGGATAATTCATTTTAAACAGTCAAAGGTGGAATTGTGAATAGGCGGAAAGTACTTGCATCTGGCATGACGTCATTTGCAAATTAAGGTTCGGACACCAAGGAAAGGCCACCGACATGATGACGACCAATAACACAAGAATACTGGCATTTTTACCGAAAAGTTATTATCATTAGGCCAAACGATTGCGGAGCACGTGCTTCGAAAGCCGACGAAGAGAAAACTGTGCCTGCGCAAACAGCAAGGAAACGACCATTTCCCAGAATGTAACGTCACAAATTTTCAAGGGGGCGTTCGCCGAAGAGAGATGCACTGCCTAAGATGGGATCAAGTGAAGAAGCAAGAACACCTATACAGGAGGTTTATGGAAAGTACAATACTCTAATCTATAGAAAATCTACCAACGTCTCGTGAGTTGTCTGCGTTGCCGCAAGGTTCAATTGCGCCGAGGCATTTTCGCAGAGGCGGTGAGCCCTAAGAATATAACGTGTGAAGTTAGTGCATTCAGAGTATAGAATGCAAGAGCCACTAAACTAACCCAAAAAAGACGAATAAGTGCAGGGAACTCTGGTTGCGGAACACCGACGGTAGGCACTCTACCGGCCTTGCTCAGGCCTTCAGCATAAGACTGCGCAACCGCGTTTTTCAGCAGCAGAGAGCTCATTTGGAGGCCTTAATTATTCCTTGACGCTCACTTTCGTGGATGGTAGTACGTTGAAAACAGGAAGGGGGATGCGATGTTGCCCCGCGTCGCTCAGCACATGTAATCATTATCAGCGTGTAATGTGCCATCCCCACAACAGCGGCTCACACCTTAAGGTCCATTGTGGCGAGAGAGAACAAACTTTTATTTAATGCAGAGCTTCCACACAAAAACACTGCCGGTCTCGCACTCATCGCGCGTTCAGGGTAATCTCATTTGAGTCTCTCATGAACACCTGACGAGGCAAAACTTTCAGTTCAAGTTTTTTGAAATCATTACTGGAGAATTAATTAAAACACGTGCTCCGCGAGATTAAGGTTACCTCAAACAGAAAAGAGCGTGTGCCTTTGGAAGCTTTTCTGCATGTTTTAGTTTCGCCTCATCAGGTTTGCTGTGTGCTAATAGAAAATCTAGTCTGAAGAAGTGAAACTGCTACCGACAGAGGGGGTCATATACAGCATGTCGCAATTGTTGGGAATCCACCGTTTGTGTGTCGAAGGCAACGCGTGCACACGTCCTGGTCTACGCCCTAAGAAGTATGGCAAGGGTACGTTGAAAATAAAGGGTAATTACGCTAGCAATAAATAGACGCCGATTATCCCTATCTGAATAAAGAAAGGAAGAGCATCTGCAAGCAGATTCCCGAAAAAAAACAACTGTAAGGTAACTACCCTTGCATCCAACACTTCTCAAGAATTTATTAATCTTTCGTTAGATTTCAATTTTTCCCCAATAGTCGAAGAACCCACCCGCGGACCAAACCTATTAGATTTAATTTTTACGTCGGCCCCTGAAACCATTCACAGGATGTCTAACCTAGATGGTCTTTCTGACCATAATCTACTCCAAGTTACCATTAAAATGCCTTTACCTCTTACACGCCATTGCACTAAACAAATTTGCGATTATAATCGAGCAAATTTTAACCTTATCAATGCTGAGCTAGAAACGTTTTTCGACCATACTTTCTTACCGTCCTTTAGTCTACACAATGTTGAAGAAAACTGGCTAAGTTTCAAAAATAAATTAATGGAACTGGTAAGCAAACATGTACCGGTAATTACTATCAAAAACGATAAATCAAACCCATCGTTCACAAGGTCTCTTAGACAACAGCGTAATAGGAAAAAGCATCTGTACAAACGGGCTAAGCGCGCCGGTACACAGGAGACATGGCAGGAATATAAAAATTATCTAATAACATAATGTGAAGCCACAACTGCAGCCTAGAGTAAATATTTTTCTCATGACCTTCCACTCTTGCTCAATTCTAATTCAAAAAAGTTCTGGAAAGAAATATCGCCTGCCTGCGGTACTAATAAAATCTTGTTAAAAAATAATGACATTGCTTTGGTTCCAGATGCAGAGTGCCCCACCATATTTAAAAGGTTTTTTAGTTCTGTCTTTACCACAGAACGTCCCTGTAATATCCCTGTAATTCCTGAATATGATTGGGCCTATATGCAACCTATAGATATAACCATCGCTGGCATAGAAAGTCTTATACAGAACCTTAACATATCAACTTCCGCTGGCATCGACAACATTAACTCGAAAGTGCTTAAAGGGACGATTGTAATTACAAGCAAAATATTATACCACATTTTCTGCCAGTCGTTATCATCAGGGAAGTTACCATCTGATTGGAAAATAGGTAAAATAGTACCCATTCACAAATCTAGCTACACTGACTCCACCAACAACTATCACCCCATTTCTTTAACTTGCGTTTGTTGCAAAATGCTCGAACATATCATTGCATCCCACGTGTTCAGCCCTCTGGAACATAACAAGTTTTTCTTTACTAACCAACATGGCTTCAGGAAAGGGTTGTCGTGCGACACGCAGTTGTTCGAGTTCACCACTGATCTGCATTCTAACATGAACGATAGCTTACAAACAGATTGCGTGCTTCTAGACTTCTCCAAAGCATTTGATCGGGTCGCCCATTCACGTCTAATATCAAAGCTATTAGCTCTTCGCCTAGATTCGCAAACTTTATCATGGCTTCGCAACTTCATCACCCTTCGACAACAGTACACATTTGTCAACAACTTCTCTTCTCCCTTTTCTGACGTGACTTCTGGTGTGCCGCAAGGCAGCGTCCTAGGACCTTTACTTTTTTTAATATTCATCAATGACTTGGGAAAAAATTTCACATGTAGTGCGTGGCTGTTTGCTGATGACTGCATTATCTATCGCGAAATAACCTCCAGTGATGACCATTTTGCCCTTCAAAACCATCTTAATCTCCTGTCCAGCTGGTGTGAAACGTGGCTAATGACACTAAACTTAAACGAATGTAAAGTAATGACGTTTAGTCGTAAACACAATAACTCCGACTTCCCCTACATGTTAAAAGGTAGCTCACTAATGCGAACGTCGACATACAAATATCTAGGTGTCATTCTAACTCCCGATTTGTCTTGGTGTGACCACATTTCAACCATTTGTGCAAAAGCATCTCGATCACTTGGCTACTTACGACGCAATTTACGGCATGCCCCATCAAATGTTCGCCAACTAGCATATCAAACCTTCGTTCTCCCACAACTGGAATTCGCTTCGTCCACTTGGTCACCATTTCAAAAATATTTAATTGACATGATTGAATCCATCCAAAATCGAGCTGCTCGCTTCATAACTCGAAATTATAACCGGCATTCTAGCATCACACAAATTAAACGCCAATGCTGTCTCCAGCCATTGCAAACACGTCGCTATATTGCAATCATATGTCTTTTTCATAAGTACATTTATGCGTCGACAACGCCATCGTTTATTCTTCAACGACCATCTATCACGTCACGTCGACTGTTCAACCATTATAGCTTTCCACGCATTTACGGTGCCACACATGCTTTTAACTCATCTGCCCTCCCAAGTGCTATACGCCTTTGGAACGATCTTCCCGATCATAAGGCATCTGTGTCATGCCGTGTAACCTTTAGGCGCCTTGTGTCTGACTATTATGCTTCTAAACTTTTCGCAGACAGTTAGACTGTTTGTATTTTTTACTAGTTTGTTTTTCTCGCCTTCGGCAAGTGTCCGATATTTCAAAGGGCATTGATGGGCTTATCGTGTCCTGTATGATCCTGTTCATTTTTGACTAAATGCTGTTTGACTAAACACTGTGTATTTTTGACCAACTTTTCACTAAATGTGCGTAAATCAACAAAATGTCTGGTAACGCGACTTCAAGTTTCGAGGCTCGCGCGCAGATTCGATTTTGTGAGTGTGTGTGTGTATGCGTGTATATTTGCTTGATACAGTTGACTTCATATTGGTTGTTAGTCTTGCCTACCGGTGTTATATAATTTGTAAACTAATTCTGTTGATTTTATGTGCTCCCCCTTACTCTTTGCCTCACCCCATGGGCCTGTAAGGTATCTTGAATAAATAAAATCTCTTTCTCATTTGTCAATACCAGATGCCTTGGTTACTTCGGTTGACATTGGTTACCCTTTTCGTGAAATTTCTTGATCTTAAGCAATACAGCAGATTGCAAAACCACGTTCATGTATAAACAAGTCGTGGATTTTTTTTTACTGCAGAGGGACCTGTTGCTAATAGGTCCGCATGCAACAACATTTTACTTACAGCTTCGAGTGCTAAACAATACTAAATTTATATAACGTTATTATACAAATTAAAAAAATGTATTGTACAGTGTTTCATCTTCACATTACTGAGTATCAAAATTATTACGACGTGCGAACCTTGCAAGATTAGTAAACAAAGTAATGAGATTCGTAAGTAATAATTGAGACCAATACGGGACAGTAAAACCTATCTGACAGCGCAGGTAAAATGCGAGTGAATGCCTAAACTCATGTAACTGCATATCTTCGAACATACCAGTATCAGCCAAGTAAGCTCTTGGCGATGGCGTTTCAGACCAACAAACAAAGCCCCGGAAGAAATCTTGAGCATACGCCTCTACATTGTACGTTATGGTGTGATAAATTCTCAGAGACAATGATTACACACATGTAGACGTGTTAGTGTTTCAACAGTGCACGTTAACTTGGGCCAGATCCGAATGCGGGCTAAATGAGACATCTGTTTGCCGCAAACAACGCGCAACTTGGGAAGTAAGCAGTCATGGTACAACTAAACCCCCTCTTTTGTAGCGTTTTTTAGCTCCGTTTTACGGGCTATATAGAGAGGATAGAAAGATGATAGGCAGTAGCGGCCAGTACTAAAAAATGCTCCGAGAAGAAGGGGGCTGACATGAGTGCCCAACCGGCTGCAGGTGACACAGGAAGTGCCTGAATTCGCGCTTGTGCTATTTCGTGTTTGCGCCATTTCATGGTTGTAAGACCTCATGGCGCCATGCAATGGTGATATTAACGGGAAATGTACAATACAGGGTTATTACATGCTCCTGACGAAGTTAAAGGGGAGGTTTACTTGCGGCTTAAGTGAGTGCAGCTCAGATGAGGTGCAGTTCCGCAGACGGGTCGACGAAACCTCAGGCCTTGAAGTGGGCTTGATGCACGGCGACAAATAAAAGAAGGTGTTGAAATAGCAGCTAGTTCTCTCCCTGCAAGCTGCAAATGTCGGTTTCACAATTGACGATTCCTACGACAAAACTGTTAATTAGCGCCTTACGTCGCAACTGATCCTTAGGTGTCCCTATTAAACTGACAAACGGAGCAGACATTGTTCCTACAGCCCTAACCGACCCCACGACCTTAACCACCACTGTGGATCAGTGGCTAAAGCGTTGTACTTCTGAGCTCAAGGTCTCTGGTTCGATTCCCGGCTGTGGTGGCCCTTTGCAGATGGAGGAGAAAGAGAAATGCCCCGTATATCGATATTTCAGCGCAGGTGAAGTTCTCCAGGTGGCCGAAATTAATACGAACTAAAAGAACCCCATGGCCTTGAAAAAATACATCAAAAACAAGCAAACTCTCAATAATAGTTGTGAATGAGGAAGTGCCATTGAATGTCGCTGAGTGCTCCTTGGAGTGGTGCACTGCGCTGCGCAGGGTTGTGTCCTGTTGCAGCTTGGGACGCTTACCTTCCGCTTTGTGTGCTACGACACGCACAGCAGCGCGGAGCTGACTCGCTGGCTGGTTCCTCTTGTGAGCAGAATGCCGAGGGTGGTCTAGGGAACACGCTGTGGCAACTGCGCATTCCCAGTCATTTCTCTGAAGCGCATGGTCGTTTGTGCTAGCGTTGGCGTTTAATGTTGGCTGATACACCCCATGAGCACTGGCGTACGCAGAAGCGAGGGGGTTGTTATGTGATGTGTGACCACAGACGTGGCCTGTCATCACATGACGAATACAGGGCACCCTTACTGCGCTTCGATGTTACCACCAGAAAGGTTGCAGTGTTTTTGAAAGGGAAAAAAATCCCGGTCCATCTCCATTAACGTGAAATGTGGGGAGGGGCGAAGCATGCAGTGTTTAAGCGTATTCTTGGCGCCTTGGCGTTTTTGCCAACGGAAATGAAACCATTGGGTTGGGGGGGGGGGGGTAGAGGTATACAGCTTTGCAGCAAAAGTCTCGCGCCTTTGAAGCACGCAGCGTTCTAGCGCCATTAACGAGTGTCCCGGTGTTTTTCTTTTAGTACGCGTTACAAAGCGTACTAGCGTGACGCGTAAACGAGTGTCCCGGTGTTTTAGTACCATGACTACATGAGACGGCGGTTACGACGGCGACATTAAATGCCAAGATCCCGAGACCCTAAAAGTAGAAAATAGTGGGAAGGTCTTCAGTACTCCACAAACACCCTGAAATGTTTACATTTACATTTGAATGTATTCCGTGTTTACTTTTTGTTGCGAGAGCGACTGATGGTCTATTTAGCAAAAAAAGACTGCTTCTGCCGTCGTTAACTGCAAAATGGCTATTAGACCTTCAAATAGTCTCCCAGCGTGCAGGATTCCCCGCCAGTACAGCGCAAATGAAGTGAGGAAGTGGAAAAACGCGTCCACACGAGCGAACAGTCAGGTAGCGAAATCAACCACCTCTGCCATATCACCCAATATATGGCAACAGGAACGAGCGGTGGCACAACGCGTAGGAGACGGATAGAAACCATTCGAAAGCAGAAGAAGTGAGCGGATCGCGAACGAAATGCTGTCACGCGGCAAGAAGACTATTCCCCTTGAGAACAGCTGGCCAAAACGTCCCAGGCCGTGAATTGACCGTTCATGCTCTTGGCATTCAAACTTGACACTAAAGAAGCCCGCAGATGTCCGCGAACGTCTTTTGCTGCTCCTTGATTTTTGCTTGTAACTTTTAATTTCCTTTCTCTTTCCCGTGCGTTTCCTTTTTCACCTCTTTTGTTTTTGATTTTAGGCGGAGGGCAGGGGATGCTTGTCGCGAGAAGATATTCTGCGTACGCCACAGCGTTAAGATGGAGGTAATAGGTAGTTTGGGCATCTGAGAACTCTGATTCCTTTTGTTTGCATCGCACCTAAGTTAAATTGCTTAATGGGCCGTGAGCTTCTGACTAAAGCTGTCCTCGTCACTGGAAATCCCCTCAAGTGGGTATGGGAAAATAGTGAATAAGCACGTTGACGTCACTACCAAGTGGAAGTGATGATCATGATGAAAAACTTCAATTTGTCAAAAACTAAGAAAAAGAGGGGTGGGGGCAGCAAGAGATTCCCGAATCGTCTGCCTTCTTCAGGCGGCGGCCCGTAGCCCTTGAGCACAGGCGGCATTCGAGGCTAGTTTTTTTTTTGTTTAAGAGCTTTTTGATCGAAGGTCAACATCGGAGCTGAGAAGACATGTTTCTCACTGCTCTAGTGTGGTTATCTGGACATGTGGGCTATGCGGCGAGGGTTTAGCAGAACATTGTCATGTATTGTGAGTAAGGGATGCACAGTTCTCTAGTGAAGAGGCTGTTGGCATGTTACGCCAGCTGCCCCCGTTGTGGGTCAGTACACCTCAGTGAGCATGTACTTATGCTGTACTAAGATGTCAAATGTGGTTAGTGCCTATTCTGTGGAGAAGAACACAGGATTATGGGCAGCATTATTCTGTGGACCAGACTAAAGAGGGATGCTCAGGTTTATTCTGTGGAGCGTACCATGATAAAGTTGAGCCTTATTCATATAAAGTGACCTAAACGATACCAATCCATGTTTATTTACATAAATAATGCGTAGTATTGACTTAAAAAACATTTACAGCGACAAATTCACTTAAAAAATCTCAACTTCTAGGACGCGAACCTAGGACGTTCGAATCAAAGCCCAGGACTCTACCCCTGTGCTAAGAGGTGACCAGTGCGGCCTCCTCGCAGTAGTTCAACGCAGTATATAACCCTTGTTGTCTCATCCACGGAAAAAAGCTGAACATCATTTTGTGGTCTGGCCACCAGAATTGACAGAGAAACTCTTTATTAAAAAGGAAAATGCAGAGAGGTTTGCCCTCATCAGTTCGCCGGCATGCTACTCTGCGGGGAAGCAGGAGAGGGAAAAATGTAGTAGGTGTAGCGAAGGAGAGGACAGTAGTAGTAGAGCAAAAAATCAAATAAATAGTGGTCCTTTTTCAGGGCAGTGAGTTCAAAGGTTCATGAGATGAAGGTACGACTACAATTTCGTTTACACACCAATGTCCTGGACGAATTCAATTATCGCGGACAAGATTTTGCGCTGAGCGGAGGGAGAGGGACATGGTCTAAGTACCAATCTCAGTGTCAATGGTCCAGGGTAAAGGCAATCAATTAGGCAGTGCGTTGCCTTAATGTTTAAATCCACCGACATGCCAAGTAACGTCATATTTGTTGTACGCTGATACAGCGTGCGCGGACTGTCAAAGTTTCATAAGTCTATAACCCTTGCATTGATCTACGTATGTAAACAACACTCAGTGAGTTGAAATGGTGTAGGGTACGCGTGCTTGACTCATATTCCGAAGGCCCGGGTTTGTTTCTTATGCAGAAGCAAAGTACGTGATCTCACCGGAGCTCGCATCGCCGTTTCAGCTGTCGTTTATACGTGAGCAATATAAAAAAAGCTGACTGCGAGCTTATTACGAATATCAAGCTGAGTGTGAATCAGATTTCCAGATGGAGCGGCTGGCTATCTGCCGCAGTCTGCAGGACGACCCGGTCGTTAAAACACGGTGCTTTACTAGGCACAGAAGCTCCTATGCCAAAACGTGCTGATGTGTTTGAAAAAAAAAATACCGTAAGAATATTTTAACAGGTGCTCCCCAACGTTCCTGCGTTATCATTGGACCTACGAGATAATAGAAGCAAGAGTATAATGTTATGACCATTGATAAGGCCCACACACAAGTGTTACTGTAGTCGTGATTGCACCCCATGGAGGGCTTTTTGGCTGCACAAAAAGGTAGGTAACATGTAAATGTGTTGTTACTGCTTTTTTTGATGATTTACGGCAGCAACGGCAAGCACTCGAGCACTCATTCAACGTTTTGTCGACATTTGACTGGTTAATCCCCCCTCCCTATGCTTGCCCCTGTGCTCCCTAATCGCAGAGGGACCAACCGTCGATGCGATTTTCAAATGCGTGAGGTCTATGGCGATTTTCGCAACTGGTATATACGAACAGATTGGTTGCTCTGTAACTCGCACGCAACAAAAAGTTGCAGGGGGTGGGCGTGCGTTAGCCAATTTATGCCTTAGGGTATGTGCCGTCGCACTTTTTAGGCTTAAGGTGAGGTAGCTTCAACGGTTAACCGAATGAACGGTTAACCGAATTTGAAATTGTAGAAGCCCGGCAGTAAGGCTTGATCGCAAGTCATAGGCCTAATGTTCATCAGAGACTAATTTGCGTGCCATAAAAACTAAAACGCATTATACGTCAAGCTGTGGGTGCCTGTTACCTTGGTTAAACCTTCAACGGCAACGTCAGGCTTGACGTCACACCTTGACATACCTGCGCGCCTCTCCCGCCTAAGCGTTTGCCAGGACTGTCTTTCTGGTGTGCTTTGCTCTGCGCCTTGAAGGGGCCATGAAGGCAGAGCGCGAGATTACTTCATCAAAATCAGTTCTGTCTTGACAACCATTATGCAAAGTTTAGCGCAATCATCAAACAAATTGCCGAGATATTACAGAAAACGAATAGTGGACTGTCGACTCCACAGTCATCTTCCGGCGAGTTCTCTACGACGTCACAGAACGCTGTTGTGCGACTGGCGGTCGCCGACGTATGTCACAGCCAAGAAGCATGACTTGGAGATTTCAGTGGGGTCCTCAGTTCCGTTTGATCGCATCACGTGAATGAAAACGTGCAGTTAAAATAGTCATAAAAATGTTTTACTGCTGCTCAATTAGAGTTCACTCCTGCCCATATTTATTTATTTATTTATTTATTTATTTTATTTATTTGTTTATGTATTTAATGTTATTTATTTATTTATTTGTTTATGTATTTAATGTTATTTATTTATTTATTTGTTTATGTATTTAATGTTATTTATTTATTTATTTATTTATTTAATGATTTGTATGAAAGTAGGTGCAGAAAAGAAGTTGCGGCGAAGGTAGCTTACCACGCGGTTGGGATTTATAATAACAGCATTGATATGAAATTACCAGGTAAGATGAATTATGTGAATTCCCAGGTATCAGTACGACGTCATTCAAGAAGAGTGATAATATGGTAAGAGGGAGCAGACGAAGGAGCTGTTCTTGAAATGCGTAAGATGGTGCACTTAGTAGTGTTAAGGTCCAGTAACCATTGGTTACGCCAGTTAGAAATGGCAGCAATGGCGGGTTGCACTGCGATCACGTCGTTATCATTGTGAATGTCTCGAAGAATTACAGGCTCATCCGCAAACAAGTGAATATTTGAGAAAACACAGTTAGCTAGATCATTACATATATCAAAAACAAAATTGGTCCCAAGACGGAGCCCTGGGGAACAGCGGAATGAATGTTAATTCAGTGTGGCGCGACATTTGATGGTTTTTTAGCATTCCTCGCGTTTCTGAAGTTCTAAAGGCGCCGTTCGTGGTTTGAATGGAGTTGAGTGGGTTACCAAGAGCTTCATCTTTCGAACTGAATGAAGTCACGTTTTGTCTCCATGGTCCCAATATTGATGACAGTTTCAGGATTCGAGGGGAACAAATGAAAATACCCGGGATGCCAGCTGTACACTGCTAACGCGGTATAAGAAGCACAGGTGCAGACAACTGATAGAACCCGAATGCAGCGCCGCATCCGGGTCTCTTGCGTGTGTTTCCTCGAGCGCTTGTGACGGCCACTGCGATCTAGTGCAATACAGGAGTCAGGGCCACAATCTTGTTTTGGAATTGAGAGGGAAAAAAGTAGTCGTACCGTTTTACCAACCGAGTTCACATCTCTCTGTTTATTTTTCGCTAACCGCGATTGCGGTCAGCCGGATGTAGTGATTCGGTAAACGACGTCGAGAGTCAGACTTCCGGTCAGAGATCAGGTGGCGGAACAGCTTCCGGTAATGAAGCTTTCCGGTTTCGTGGCACGCTTCCTTTTTCGAGTGTCTGTCTGTAGATAAGCAAAAACTAGAAAGCCACTCGAGCTGTGCTGGTGTATTTGCGAGGAGACCGGATAGTGTGGCTGTCCAACTTTTGCTTGTATCATTGCTCGCCGTTCTTCGCGTACAATTAAGTGCGTAAGTATTAGTGCTCGTCATAGGAAGGCGGAATGAGTTTTATCTTAGGTTAGTTCTTACGACTTTGTTTTCTGCGAGGTTGCTTGCAACATTCGCCGGCAATTCGTCGCCAGAAAAACGGGGTATCTTACCAAATTGAAAAAAAAAGGTGTCTTCACCTGTTGTGCCTTTATCAGGATGTATAAGTGACAAGGAATGTATTTTTTGTAATTCGTCAAGCTATTACGGCGTGTCTTACATGTAGATATTGTTTAATTGTAGGCTTTATATGTGTATACTTCTTGCTGCCTCGCGAGCGAAGTTTTGCTTAGATCAATACTGATGCTACGCTTACCTGCGAGGAAAAAAATTAATATGCGGCAGCTTCAAACCGCAGAAACAACGCTAGCTTTGTAGTATTTTTACAGGGTTAATAGAGCTCTCGCACGTTATTCGGTGTTGGGAAAATATTGTTTAATTATTTCCGTTAGTTTACCTCTACGAGTAGAAGATTTCAGGCAGTCATAATTTGGGAGCAGTCTGAATTAAAAAATAAGTAACTTGCAGACTGACGACACCAGGCGTTCATTTATTCCAGCGATGCCATTTGTGACAAAAATTTTCTAAATAGTTCGCATGTCTTTTAGGTTAGGCCAGGTAGAAGAAATTACACCTGTTCAAATTCTGTTTGAACGGTATTACAAGATGAGATGGTAAAGATGGTTAAGTGGCATGCAAATAAATATATCAGTGGATATCTTGGAGGTTTATGCTTCGGAATTTATCGATTGGATTGCCAATAAGTAATTCTAGGTGAGTCCGAAACGCAGTCAGCTAAGTTTTGAACTTGGTGAACACTAACACGCGCTTCAATCCCTTTTTAGGGCTCCGGACTTGAAAGGGTATAAAAATATTACAAGGGCAAAAAAACTTTATGAAACTGGTGTGGGAGCAACAGCTTGGAATGAGCTCAATCTTAAAAAAAAAAGTAAATTAGAATTGAAGTTCAAATAATCTCAAAAGCTCGGAAGACCAAAAGAGTTCGGAAACAGTGTAAACAGATTCCTCCCTTTATCGAACTTAGACCGGTGAATGGTTTGCTACTGAAACTTGTTATTCGCACACTTCGGTCACCCACGCTCACCAAACGTGCAGTCCGAGCGCTGACAGTGGCGGATACGTTTATCACAGAGACGACGGAGACAAGACGCTACAGGGTCAATCACACGGGAACCGTTCATTGCTCGTGCGATCAATATTGACCGTACACAGAATATTTGTACGCCAAACAGAGTATGAGAGAGAAAGAATGATGGAGAGAGATAAGCTCTTTATTAAATACTGCAGTCAACTCCCATTAAGACGAATTCAAAGGGACCATGAGGGTTTGTTCGTCTTATCAGAAGTTTCTCTTATCAGATGCATTCCCAAAAAAAGAATCGGCAATACGCCAAGGTGCATGCAAATATGTCACGTCGAGACGGCGAATAAAGTTGACTTACAATGGCAGAAAACGACGAAAATAAGTTGTTTGGGAGGGGAACTTCATTGAAGACTGCCTTAAAGTGGTCGTGCCAGGTTTTATCCAGTGAAAGCGCGGACGGAGAGCGTACAGACGCTACCTGAAGCAACAACGCAGCAGAGAAAGAGAGGGAACTCATAGGTTTCTCGGCGCTGACGGGGTGGGACTTCCGACGCAAACCCACTATGAAACGGCATTGGCCAGGAGAGCTGTAAGTTCGCGAACAAGAAGTCTCCGTCGTCGCTTTTTAACTTTTTTTATCCTCCACGTTTCGCGCCTCTCTTCTCAAGGGCACAGCGGTCACAAAATTCGCCTGGCTCTTTTTTTCCCTTTGGCGCTGGCTCCACGGGGTGAAGGGTGGGAGAAGTGGTAGCCTTTTCCGTGTGCCTTTTTTCTCGCTCCGTTCTTTCCTGCGCGCGAGAATTCGCTTCGCGATGTGGTTTTCTTTTACTTTTCTTTCTCTGTGGTCGCGTGAATGCCCGCCGCACCCCGCCCAGACTGCCGTGTTCGCTACCCAGAATCGTCAGCAGTGCTGGTACCCCGAAAGTTGTTCGTCTTAACCGAAGAGTACGTGCAAGGCTGTTCGTCTTAAGTGGATTTTTTTGCATTGGCTCTATGGAAAACCAAACAAACGCCCTTACGTTGTTCGGCATAAGCGAGAATTCATCTTAACCGAGTTTGCAATAACGTAAGTTCACTGTATTGCAATCTTGGTTCCTCATTCCATGGTCCCATGTGCTGACCGCGCTGCCAAATCGCCGGCCAAAAGCCAGAGTGGATCCCCAGCTCTGCAACTGGACAGCAGTATCTCCCACTTCTCAGGGGAAGCGTAGGGGTTCAGGGGGCGAAGGTCTGTGTTTTTTTCAGGGTGTTTCAGGGTCTGTTGGCAGCATCCAAGTTTAGCTGGGTATTGTGTGGGGAAGACTAAGTGCATACGGGTTGTGTGCGGAAAAGTGCCTCCTTGAATCTGTGTGAGCGTGAGTCCTTGGATTTTGGGTAAATATGAGAGCCACACGTTAAAGCCAGAGATCTAAGTAGGTACACCCACCACGGGACTACCGCGGAGCAGTGCGATTCCGCCACATGCGGCCGCGATCACGGCTCAGTGACCAAAGGAAAGACACGATCGCGGGAAGTCCGTGTAGAACGTGTCTCGAAGTCCCAAAGGGACTCTCCCGTGTTCTGTTACCACCTCTGAGACTTTGGAACCGGCGGCGGTGGCCGTATAGCGGGAACTGATTTCTGGCGAGGGGACTTTCCACGCCAAAGGCGACAAGAATGACCGCCTTACGCCGTGTGTACGAAGAAAAATTGTTGCACGAATTCCGCCTTGAAGGGGACGTCAAGCATAAAATGGTACATTCCCGTGGTCGCGTGCTCTGTAACAGCGTCCGTGTGGAAAATCTAACTAGCTAAATAAATTTTCGCGGTAAAACAATGTCAGTGCTGAACAAACAATACTCAGCAGGTATACAGACGGAAAGCAGTGGTCCCGCCCGTCTCTTCTAAGTATATTTTTGTTCGGAGACAACCTGTGTTTATACACTATAAACAAAATACCTCCACAATAAGTTTTGTTGGGCCATCGCTTAAAAAATCTCGACTGATGTTCGACTGATGCGAATAAATTTCTGTGAAAGTTGGATAAAGTCTACGTTCTTTTCGTGTAGGTTTGGAATTAGTGAAAAAAGTACAAAATACTAAATGTCCACCTTGTTACGATTACTGCAAGTTCAGGCAAACAAGTCATCGACCAAAAAGAGAAACATCTTGTGCTCCTCAGGTTCTAGGTGGCCTTCTTTGGCTAAAAACGGCAAGGAGTAAGATAAAACCCAGCAAAAGCAGATAGTACGACCAATTTGTTGACAATTGTTTCAGTGAAATTTACAGCAGTTCGACATTATCAAAAATGTTGAATATCTGTATCTGGTGCTCTGGCGCTCCTTACGGGTGGGGAACTGGAAGTCTTCCAGCGTGTGGCTTGGTGTACTGAGACGCTGGAGTGCGGCGCGGAGTTCAGCCTCGGGGCGTCGTGGTGGCGGCAGGAGCACACTAGGGGCTCGAGCGTCTGGGGCTCTGGGCAGTCGGCGCAGTTGGGGGACGCACGACGGCCCTGGCGGTGCAGGCGGGCTCCGCCAGCAGCAGTTGCCTCCGTTAAGCCGCAGGCGAAGCAGGAGAAACCGGGCGTCTCTGCTGATGCGTCCGGTCAGGACCACTGGGGCCTGGCCACTGCCGACTCTGGAATCTGGATGCATAGCCTTCACCACTCGGGCCAGGGTAGTCCTTGCAGCATCGAATGACACCACATCCCTGGAGGCCGGGAGCCCTGCCTGGCGAGCAGCACCCCTAGCCAGGGCGTCTGCAACCTCGTTGCCCGTAATGCCCCCGTGCGATGGTAGCCAGTGAAGTCGCACTTGACCTAACTGGGACTCTACCGCATGGAGCGTGGCCTCAACGACTGCTCCATGCAGCCGCTGGAGCTGGGTGGCGGCTCGGCCGTGCAGCTCCAGGGGCTGCGTGGAGCGGGTGTTGGCGGCCAAGCTCCATGCGGTGGCGCGCACTCCCAACACCTGTTCGTGGGATTCTTGCCACTTTCCCTCACACTTCTTGGCCTAGCATTTTGTTCTTCAGTTCGCCGAGCGCGCAATATCTGTACCGCTGATAAAAGAAGAAATTATGGAGACTGTCCTAATAATTAGCAATCTCTTTCAGCGCACTTGCCCATATCATTTTTAGAAAAAAACATTGGTCGCAATTCTGCTCACTTCGCTGCAATAGTTGTGAAAACACGATGACCAATGTTCGTTGTACACTGCTGTTCCCGTGCCCACGGGTGTTGCGTGAAACATTGTCAGAGTGTTTCTTGATGGCTTCATTGTTGCTGTGCTATGGCTATATCGAGTCCAACCTCCGGCCCCCTAAACCCTCAGACGCACATCTTGACATTGAATCCTTGCCTGAGATTGAACCCTTGCCGAAAAGATGGGTATTTTTTCCGTTACTACAGGGTGTTCGTTTACGCTTGCTCACCCCAAAGTTCTATATTTCAGGTCAAGGTTGCTGCAGACATCAAACGTATTCATTTATTTTTTATTATTTAGTTTATTTTGCAAGTACTGCCAACCTTATCGCCGGGCCTTAAGAAGGACAAAAGGCCTGGCACATCCGGACAAAAGGTTATTGAAACTAAAGTATAGAACATTCAAAAAAGACTTGTCGCCCTAGAGGAAACATCGCGTGCTGCGGATGGTCCTGGTGCGCAAATTATACAGGGTCCGTCCTATGCCGATTCGTCACTCCACAGAATAACCTTTTGCAATCGCGAATCGACGGCGTTGTGCTGCTGAGCCCAAGGACACGGGTTCGATTACCGGCCACGGTGGCCGCTGTTCTGATGGAAGCGAAAAGTGAAAACGCACGTGTGTTCGAGATTTTGGCGCACGTTAAAGATCCCCAGGTGGTCAAAAATATTCCCACCCCCTCCACTACGGCAGCCCTCATCGCCTATGCAGTGTTGGTGCGTCAAACCACGTAATCACTCCATCGCGCATCGACGAACTTGAGGACCCTTCACGCCACGACAACTTTTTTCATCGTTTGCCTGAATCGAAGCAAACCTGGGAACAAACGGAAGCAAAACTGACAACAATCCCAAACAAACTGACAACAATTCCCGTGAATCTATTAAGTTTCATTTCCCGTCGGCTCAATCGAACGAGCACGTCATAGAAGCAGTCTGTGGCAAAACAGATGTGGTACTGTATGGCGAAGTATGCGAACTTTAAACTGAAAGAACCGGTACTCCCTGCACGAAAGCTTTTCAAACCGAAAAATATTGCAGTATCAGAATAGTTTTGTCCAGCTACCCGTGTCACCGGGAAAAAGCTTAGTAAATTCGCAGAAAACCGACCCTGTTCTTCTGCCTTTTTACGGAGTGAAAACAAACTTATCATAAGCAAAAAAACTATAAACTTACAACGCACACATTGACAGCATTGAAGGAATTAAGAGGAATGAAAATACCGAGTCACATGAACCCGTCGTCGATTCTGCGTCTGTCGGTGACACTGTGGCATAAGTAAGCAATAGGGGAGTGGACGGACTTTAAACCAACTGTCTGTATTATTCACTAACGCACTCAGCGTCATTAACAAACAAGATTTACTGTCATTCGTACTAGGTTCTTCCTTGGCGAATAATGTCGCCATTACTCGAACTTCTCTGTCCAACAATGTAAAAAACTCTGAAACGTTCCATGAATCCTCTAGATTTAACGTATAGCGATGCGAACGCACTACGTCTCGAGGTGGTGGCGTACTTATCACCATTTCTAACGTATTTACGGCGTCAAGAATTGGATTGCAGCAAGCTTGACATCATTTGGTCCTCACTGATAATTTACCCACGCAAGTATGTTCTAGGTGTTTGCTATGGACCCCCGGCTTCGTTGCTTTGTTTCATAAACGAACTACATGACGTCCTCAATAGCATATGTACACAGTGATCCTTCAATGCGATTTTAACTTCCCTAATATAACGCGGAGCACGATCCAGCCCCCCCCCCTCGGCCCCCCAACTCCTCTCTCCAATGCAATTGGACCTGAGGGTACAATATTGTCACGAAGACAAGGACGAAGCAGTTGTCTTGAATGAGAAATACGTTTATTGGAGCGAACTTGTGCTCCCCTAACAACTCAAAAGAATACAGAGGCGGCGAAGCAGCGGTCAACAAAGTGACTTGCACAGGCGAGTGTCGTCGAATCGAATGCCCCGGCGTCCGCACTGCAGGCTTTTTATCTTTCGGCGCGCGTGGTTCTCGAAACGTCGATTCGCATCGAGAACATAGTAGATCCAAGAAGATTATTCTGGGCTGCTCACGTTAGATCGGAATGCTCTCCCTATCACAACAGATAACACATGCGGCACAGAAAGAAAGAATGGAACACGCGCTTCCCTTGGCACAGAGATAACACAGACCGGCGCAGCCGGGCGGTAAAAGCAAAACACAAATAAACAAACCCAATGTATGGTTCGCGGCATTACCCCCCCTCTAAGAGTGCATCGACCCGATGCTAACATAAGCGACAGTCCGAACAAATGAAAATAAAAGTTCGTCATCGTCCGTAGAAAGGTTCTAGGCGAACCACGTGGACGACTTCAGGCCGCCTGCGTTGTCGTGATGTGCCGGAGTCACCATCAGGGATCACTTCGTAGGTAAGTTGGCCAACACGTCGTAGAATCTGGTAGGGTCCGAAATAGCGTCGCAGGAGCTTCTCACTGAGTCCGCGTCGTCGGATGGGAGTCCAAACCCACACACGATCGCCTGGTTGGTACTCGGCGTCTCGGCGTCGGAGGTTGTAGCGGCCCGCATCCACCAGCTGCTGGTCCGTTATACGAACTCGAGCGAGCTGGCGGGCCTCCTCCGCACGTTGAAGATATCCGTGGACGTCGGCGTTGAGGTCGTCGTCTTCTACGTGCGGAAGCATGGCGTCGAGCATCGTAGTCGGCCTTCTACCGTAGACAAGCTCGAACGGCGTCAGCTGTGTCGTCTCCTGGATAGCCGTGTTGTACGCAAACGTGACATACGGGAGCACTTCGTCCCAAGTCTTATGTTCAACGTCAACGTACATTGACAGCATATCTGCGATTGTCTTGTTCAGACGTTCTGTTAGTCCGTTCGTTTGGGGGTGGTACGCCGTCGTTCTTCGGTGATCCGTGTTGCTGTAGCGTAATACTCCTTGCATCAGCTCCGCAGTAAATGCCGTTCCGCGGTCTGTGATTAGGACTTCCGGGGCTCCATGTCGCAGCACAACTTGGCTTATAAAGAACTTTGCCACTTCTTGTGCAGCCCCCCTCGGAAGAGCGGAGGTCTCTGCGTAGCGCGTCATGTAGTCTGTCGCTACGACAATCCACTTGTTCTGTGATCGTGACGTAAGGAACAGGCCTAAAAGGTCCATTCCAATCTGTTGAAATGGTCTCGATGGGACGGCGATCGGTTGTAGAAGTCCGGCGGGTCTTGTCGGCGGCGTTTTTCGTCGCTGGCAGTCACGGCAGCTCCAGACGTAGTGGGTGACGTCAGAGGTAAGGCCGGGCCAGTAGTACCTCGCCTTGATTTTTCCAATTGTGCGGGCTGTGCCGAGATGTCCGGAAGACGGGTCATCGTGGCACGCTTCCAAAATTTCGTCACGAAGGTCCGCGGGGATGACGAGAAGGTAATTCGCTCTTGTTCCGGGGCTGAAATTCTTCTTCACGAGGATGGAGTTTCTCAGGCTGAATGCTGGTAAGCTGCGTTTGAAGGTCCTAGGAACGGCAACGTTGCATCCCTCGAGGTACTCGATTATGACGCGTAAGTCGGGGTCGGCACGCTGCTGGGCGGCTAGGTCGCTCTCCGTCACGATCCCGAAGAACGCGCTGTCTTCATCAGAGTCTTGTGGTGGTGGGTCGACGGGGGCGCGGGACAGGCAGTCGGCGTCGGAGTGTTTCCTGCAGGATTTATAAACGACTGTAACGTCGAACTCATGCAGGCGCAAGCTCCACCGCCCATGACGGCCAGAGGGGTCCTTCAAATTGGCGAGCCAACACAGCGCATGGTGGTCTCTTACAACCTTGAATGGCCTTCCATACACGTATGGGCGAAATTTTGAAATCGCCCATATAATAGCCAGGCACTCTTTCTCAGAGGCAGAATAGTTTTTCTCCTCCTTCGACAGACCACGGCTGGCATAGGCGATTACCCTTTCGCAGCCGCTTTGCTTTTGGACAAGGACGGCACCCAAGCCTATATCACTGGCGTCCGTGTGCATTTCCGTTTCGGCATTTTCGTCGAAATGAGCGACCACGGGCGGGCTTTGCAGGCGTTTTTGCAGCTCGCAGAATGCTTTTTCTTGGTCGTTTTCCCAGCTGAAAGGGGTGCTGTCTTTTGTCAAGCGCGTGAGTGGCTCTGCAATGCGTGCGAAGTTTGCGACGAAGCGCCGGTAGTATGCGCACAGCCAAGAAATCTTCGCACGCCCTTCTTGTCTTTCGGCCTAGGGAAGTCCGCGATAGCTGAAGTTTTTGCCGGGTCAGGTAGGACTCCCGCGGCGTTGACGACGTGGCCCAAGAACTTGAGTTCCTCGTATGCGAAACGGCACTTTTCAGGCTTCAGCGTCAACCCCGACGTACGAATGGCCTCGAGTACAGACTCCAACCTTGCAAGGTGTTCGTCGAAAGTCCGGGCGAATACCACTACGTCGTCGAGGTATACGAGGCAGGTGTGCCACTTAAGGCCAGCTAGCACAGTGTCCATGACTCTTTGAAACGTCGCTGGTGCTGTGCACAGCCCAAACGGCATCACCTTGAACTCGTATAGGCCGTCTGGGGTTATAAATGCAGTCTTCTCTCGGTCTCTCTCGTCCACTTCAATTTGCCTGTAGCCGGTCTTCAGGTCCATCGATGAGAAGTACTTCGCGTGGCAGAGGTGGTCGAGGGCGTCGTCGATTCGGGGGAGGGGGTACACGTCCTTTTTCGTGATTTTGTTCAGTCGCCGGTAGTCAACACAAAACCTTAATGTGCCGTCTTTTTTCTTTACGAGTACGACGGGCGCAGCCCAGGGGCTTTTCGATGGCTGTATAATGTCGTCGCTGAGCATGTCGTCGACTTGAGTCCGGATGGCTTCCCGTTCGTGTGAAGAGACGCGGTACGGTGACTGTCGGGTAGGTCGGGCTCCATCTTCGGTTATTATTCGGTGCTTCGCTAGAGGGGTCTGACGTAGTTTTGCGCTCGACGAAAAACATTCGCTATAGCGACGCAGCAAAGCCAATAATTTGTTCCGTTGTTCTTGCGGTAGCACCGGATTCACGTCGAAGGGCTGCGGGAGCTTGAAGGTTTCTACGGGGGTGCGTTCAAAGTCGGCGACGCGATCACGTCACTTGCTTCTTGCGTTTCTTCCAGGAATGCAATTGCCGCGCCCTTGTTTAAATGCTGGTATTCCTCGGTGAAATTAGTAACCAAAATGTGGGATTGGTGTTCCTTGAAGCGCGCAATGCCTCTTGCGACAGACACACCGCGGTCAAGAAGCAACCTTTGGTCACTCTCCACGATAGCGTCAACGTCAGGAGCAGCACCTTCACAGTAGACTGTGATCATCAAACTTGCGCGGGGTGGCAGGGTGACATGATCATCGGCTATCTTTACAGCTGGACGGTGTTCGGGGTTCGGTTCCGGCGTCATGGAGTGATCGGAGGAAAAAGTTATCGACTTGGTCTGCAGATCAATTATTGCGCCGTTGTCCGTCAAAAAGTCCATTCCGAGAATTATGTCGCGGGAGCAGTTAGGCAAGATGACGAACGCGGCAGGGTACATCGTGCCGTCTATGGTGACGCGTGATGTGCACGTTCCACTTGGCGTCACGAGGTGGCCTCCTGCTGTGCGTATATGCGGACCGTCCCATCTTGTCATAACTTTCTTCAGTTTAGACGCAAATGGTCCGCTCATTACCGTATAGTCCGCTCCCGTGTCTACGAGGGCGACTACGTCAAAGCCGTCGATGGACACCTTGACGTCAGATGCAGTCTTCCTCGAGTTCCGAGTTCGTCGGGGCGTCGTATCTCTGCTTGTACGTGTTGACGGTCGGGCACTGTGCATTGTCGTTGTCGTCGTCTTCTCAACGGACGTCTCGGTCAGGTCGGGTACGCGTCGCGCCGTGTAGCTGTCGTCATGTTCAGGAGTCTC
Organism: Haemaphysalis longicornis; assembly: GCF_048455015.1. Taxonomy (NCBI): domain Eukaryota; kingdom Metazoa; phylum Arthropoda; class Arachnida; order Ixodida; family Ixodidae; genus Haemaphysalis; species Haemaphysalis longicornis. The sequence goes on from NW_027526295.1 coordinate 77,559,910, forward strand.
GTCAGGGCTGGGTCGGGTCGTCGGGATGAGGGCACGTCGTGAATCACTGTCTTCGGTGCGTCCTTGCGTCGTTGGAAGGTTTCCAGTATTTCGCCGTAGAGCAACTTCACCTCCAGAAGTTGCTGCTTTTAGTTTCCCCCGCGTGGGCTGGGGGACCTTCCACGTGCGAAATCAGCATTGCTACGGCGGTTAGGCGACTGGTATGGGTAGGGCGATGGCGATCGGTGTGAGCGGGCTGGTCCTCGGTTGGTGTTGGACAGGTATTCGTCGATCTCAGTAGGGCGCTGGCCGGGTCGGGGGCGTGGGGCGTCGACGGAGAAACCACGCAGTCCGAGTCTCCTGTACGGGCAGCGACGATAGATGTGATCGGCCTCCCCGCAATGGTAGCACAGCGGACGATGATCTGGCGTTCGCCAAACGTCAGTCTTCCTCGGCGTCTGGGTTTGGGCTGTGTACGGCGGTACGGTCGACGGCGGCGAGAGTGGGGACGGCGGCGATAGTGGACGGCGGTACGGTGGAGCTTCTTGTAGACGGGTTGGAGCACGGCGGGGTCGACGAACAGCCGCAGAATAGGTCATCGCCTGTGGCTCGCGGGGTGCCTCGGATGGCATAGAAGTGCCCAAAGCGTGTTGAACCTCTTCACAGATGACGTCAGTCAGGGAAGCCACTTGAGGTTGCGGCGTCGTCGGAAAAAGCTTCCGAAGCTCCTCCCTGACCACTGCTCGGATGGTCTCACGCAGTGTGTCGGAGCTTGTAGCCCCGGCACCGATCGTCTCGGAAACCTTCACGTTGACCGGGCGATCGTACTGCCTCGTTCGAGCTTCCAGCGTCTTCTCCATCGCGGCCGCCTCAGACGCGAATTCGGCCACCGTCTTGGGAGGATTGCGGACAAGGCAAGCAAAAAGCTCCTGCTTTACCCCTCGCATGAGAAACCTTAGTTTCTTTTCTTCTGTCATCTCCGGATCCGCACGTCGAAACAACCTCTTCATCTCCTCAACAAAGATCACTACCCCTTCGTTGGGGTGCTGCGTTCGAGTTTCGAGTAAAAGCGCTGCGCGTTCTTTTCTGACCACGGTAGTGAAGGTCTTAGTGAACTCGCATTTGAACTGAGCCCAGTTTGTCAAGGAGCTCTCGTGGTTCTCGAACCAAATGCGAGCCGAATCTTCCAAGTAAAAGAAAACGTGCCGGAACGTTTCTGCGTCGTCCCACCTGTTGAATTTCCGGACGCGCTCCAGTTTTTCCAACCATTCTTCTGGGTCTTGTGCGGGGGCTCCTCGGAATGATGGCGGTTCCCGTGGCTGCTGCAGAACGACAGGAGGATTGGCTTGGTTGAGCATGGTGCTGGTTGTGACGTCTTTCTTCTTCGTCTTCTCCTGTAGTAGACCGAACTCGGGTGGTAAATGTTGCACGCGGAGGCTGGCTCTTGTTGGACTGGCTTGGCGGCTTCCAGAGGTTGTAGTGGGCATGAAGGGTGCGTACCCGGTGCGTACCCAGCACCTCCACCAGATATCACGAAGACAAGGACGAAGCAGTTGTCTTGAATGAGAAATACGTTTATTGGAGCGAACTTGTGCTCTCCTAACAACTCAAAAGAATACAGAGGCGGCGAAGCAGCGGTCAACAAAGTGACTTGCACAGGCGAGTGTCGTCGAATCGAATGCCTCGGCGTCCGCACTGCAGGCTTTTTATCTTTCGGCGCGCGTGGTTCTCGAAACGTCGATTCGCATCGAGAACATAGTAGATCCAAGAAGATTATTCTGGGCTGTTCACGTTAGATCGGAATGCTCTCCCTATCACAACAGATAACACATGCGGCACAGAAAGAAAGAATGGAACACGCGCTTCCCTTGGCACAGAGATAACACAGACCGGCGCAGCCGGGCGGTAAAAGCAAAACACAAATAAACAAACCCAATGTATGGTTCGCGGCAATATAAATAAATAAATAAATAAATAAATAAATAAATAAATAAATAAATAAATAAATAAATAAAAATAATTCAACTCTTTTCTTTCCTCACCCACCCCTCACGCTCTTCCCGTCCCGTCTCACTCCGACGATGATGAACACGTTGGAGGATTGCTCAAGTCAGTTCAATTTCCCGGCGTTCCACTGCAACATATTATTAGTGTTGGACATGAAGTGCCGCCACTACGTCTGGGCTCGGGCGCGAGCTATTTTTTATGTTTGGGTGAAAATATCATTTTCAACGAGTATTGTTTATCTGCAATTCGAAATGTCGAGCACACATCTATTTTAAATTAAAGGAACACTCACTAATAGTGACGTTTTGACTCAGATATGCCCAATGATTTTTGTTTTTGCTCAACACTTCGTAGAGCTATAATATGCGACACCAGATTTAGTGGATTAGAAAGGTTTCACCTATAGCAAATTTATCGTTCAAGAATTCGGTTATCTTGTTGCCGGGAGGCTGAATCTGCGGCCAGACAGACAGACAGACAGACAGACAGACAGACAGACAGACAGACAGACAGACAGACAGACAGACAGACAGACGGACGGACGGACGGACGGACGGACGGACGGACGGACGGATGGATGGACGGGCAGATAGACAGACAGACAGACAGACGGACGGACGGACGGACGGACGGACGGACGGACGGATGGATGGATGGGCAGATATACAGACAGGCAGACTTTATTACACAGGCTCATGCGCAGAAACCTTTCACGTTCCACCGAGGTATAACGGGTGAAATAAATACATTGAAATTGGAGGTTTGAATTTAAAATAAAGAATGTAAAACGCTAATTACACAAGATAATTACACAGAAAATGGCTCACTACAGAACACAGATAAATACACAGGTCTACAAGACAGACAGACAGACAGACAGACAGACAGACAGACCACATTTTTCGTGTTTAAGTAGCCCCAACAAAGACTGAAAAAGAGGATCCAGTGTACTTGCCTTTTGGGCAAGCCTACTTTTACCCTTTTTCTCACTTTCAATCATTGAATGTGTAATCATTTCTACTTTTCTTCTATAGCAGTGCAAACAGTTACCGGCGAAATTCACACACCACCGACGACAACCTGGAAGGTGAGGGCGCGTGCGTTAACGCGTAAAATTGGAGTTGATTTGACTAAAGCATTGAATGCGCGTATTTATGCGCGGTTGCAAACCATGGCCTTGCAACACCCTCACCTGCAGCGCCACAAGCCGTGTATCCTGGGTGTTGTCTGGCGACGCGTTTTCTTGCGGCATTGTTCCCTCTATGAACTCGATTGAGAGGCTTCCCACTCCCACACACCCATGCAGCCTAGCAACGCTTTTTCTTGCCTTTTATCACCGAGCTTGTTGCAACCGCGACGCGAATCTTCAAGGTGGGGGAATACAGGCTCGTGCGTAAAGATACAGGGTTTTTGAGCCCAATGACACGCGGGTTCAATTCCCGGCCGCGGCCGCCGCTTTTCTGATGAAGGCGAAAAGCGAAAACGCCTATGTGTTCGAGATTTAGGCGCATGTTAAAGATCCCCAGGTGGTCAAAACTAATCCAGAACCCCCCACAACGGCTCGCCTCATGGCCTGTGTAGCGTCGGCGCGTTAAAACCTCATAACCAGTCAAATACCGGGTAAAAGGAGCTGAACGGCAGACACGTTAAAGAAAAGGGCAGAAACAAGGTCTTGTTTTTGTCATAACTTAACTTCAACCTCTAACTTGTTCCGTTCATTTCGCGTTGTACACTTTAAGCAACCAACCCAGTTGTGCTCTTCATTTTTATGTGTCGTACACCGAGGACGGCAGATGGTTTTTGCAAGGGTTAACAAAACGGGAATGGTTTTCATAATGTACGGGTCATGTTAGCAGTCGACACCTTTTTTAGGTCCCAATTCAGATATAGTTTTCCTGTTATTGGGAGTATTATGGGGTTTGTAGAGACAGTGAAGAGGCCGTACCCTTGCTGCCGGATGCAACGACTTCTGCTTGCTTATTGCGCGCTCATGAGCGGAACGCGCTGCCCGAACGCATCGTCGTCATCTTCTTCTGTACTTCTAAGAGCGCGCGGAATTTCCAGCCATGCCCTTTGACACGGTAAACTCAACAGGGTTCTCCAGAAGTGCAGTCATGGACACATGAAGTGCAAACACAAACGTATGAACCAGAACACGCAAATAGCGGGATTTATTTCCGTGCAAGTGAAATTGTTGCCTAGCTTTAACACTGTAACAAAGACTCAGAATGTGTCGTTCCAGATATACCACTAGCGAGCCATTATTTCATCTCCACTATCCATATTATTTGATTTTGCGTGTTCCGGTTCATATTTTCGTGTCCCCATTTCATTTTTCCATCACTGTACATGCGTGATAAACCAATCAGGCTTCGCGCATGAGGCAATCTGGCAACGCACAAAAAGAGAGTTTGCGTAGACGGCAGCTCTCTCTCCTAGCTTCAGGTGAAAGATATAGCCTGACGAATATCTCCTCGTTCACTGAATTCTAGTTTTCGCTGGCAGGACGGGCCTTCGAGGAGTATTAAAAATATTCGGTGTTTAAACTTTAAGGCGCGATTTCACCCTCGAAAAAAGCAATTTGTTTTCGAATGCAAGGTTGCATCGGCCACTGCTTTCATTTCGTTTCTTCTTGTAGGTTGAAAGAAAGCAGAGTACATAAACCTTTCCCTCGCCAATGTTTCAAACATGAAAATAATACCTATGTTTTTTCTGCAGCTTTTACTTTTCTTTCAGTTAAAATTATCTTTTTTTTTTCTGCTCTAGTGTCAGTAACGAACCCTCGCATTGATGGTGCTTCTTCCCAAAAATAATACACTGTGCGAATCAGAAATTGCAGTGTACACATATAAAAGGATGGTCATTTCTACTTTTGCGTGTCTGTCTTATGAGGGGCACGGAGTTGTTTCTTGACGAAAGCTTAATAAACAAGACCAAAAACGTATCCAAAATTCCCGGGGAGATATACAGGGAACACACCCCCAAATAATCCAAATGACTGCAGCATACGTCGAGACGTTCTATTTTTGTTTGAGCGTTACGTTTGGCAGCCCAAATTGTGATTAAGTGTTCCATTGGTCAGCATTTGCGAGTTTTTACAGCGCTCTATATTTAATGGTGGCAAAAGTGTAAATAATGAACGTCCTAAATGTTTATCATATCCCAAACAAAATGTTCACGTCGTAGAAAAAACTACACTTCGTGCACGACCAAGGGAAGTCGCGTACTTGTGCGCGTCAGAAAGGCGTGAAGATTGTGTTTTATCGTTCGGTGAACTTTACAGCAGAAAACATGGTCAGGCTACTGAAACTGCTTAATGTTGCTCAACCACTGCGCATAAAAAGTGCGGAAATGGCATAAAACTACGTTTCTCCTGTTCGCCAACGGTGGTGCGCAACATCTAAAAAGCGTAGAATCGCCTTAATATGATAGCTGCCTTTTACAATGGCTACGACACTGCAAGGTTCATGAGCCGTGCGACACCCGGCTTTTATAGAAAAGTCGTCGTGTGGACGCCTCACTTCAATAGGAAATTGACTCTTCTGCTACGGCGTGGAAGCGCAGAACTAACAGCAGAGAAAAAAATATGACAGGCGCGACCCGATTTTTCCACACAGAGGACGTGCGTACTGTTGAAAACACATAAGACTAACCTATAATTGTCACTTTTGCCAAAAGTTACATAGCACGTAAAGTAAATCCACATATTCGCTTGGGTGAGGGTGAAACACTAGATTTTAAAGAGCGATAACGTGGTCCCGAATACACAAATGACCAGGGCAGCTTTCCTGAAGCCAGTGACCCGAATCGCCTTATTAACAGCGATGCTGGTTGAGCCGGTGGTTATTCCGGCTAACGTGCGAAGCAAAACCTCGTCGAGCGATGACGTCATCACGGTCTCCGGGACAGCTCCCCCGTAGCTTTCAAAGCATCGACGCGCCGTACGGAAGCTCTGCGTGCGGATTTGCGGAGATAATTCATATTTTAAGCGCAGACAGACGGTGCACAAGAAAAGGACGAGACGAGCGCTCGTGTTGTCTTCTTCTTGTGTATCGTCTGTCTGCGCTTAAAATGTGAATCAGATCCAACTAGCTCAACTTTTTGTTCTACTGCGGAGCGAAGCCGTGACGTCACCACAGGGGTATAAAAGCAGCTCCGTTCCGCCACCGCGGCGACAGAACAGCTGGGACTCTAACGAACAGAGATGGGGCGACAGATGAGAAGGCCTGGCGCGAAAGTTGTCGCGCCGCACTCGAGAACAGATGCGACGACTTCGGTCCAATCCCGAATATCGCACCGGTGAAGAGGTGGTGAAACGTAAGGGAGTTGCAAAAGATCCACAGGTGCGAGTGCTCATTGCTTTGTTTTTTTATGGGGAAGGGGGGAGGGGGGTGTCTAACGACGACATCACGCAGAAAACTTGACAGAGCCTCGAAGTATCCCCACGCAAGAAACTTGGCCATGCCTCCAAACATAACTACGCATGAACTTAGCCGAACCAAGAATAAGTCAGGTGGCGCCGCCAACGTCGCTGTTTGCTCAGTCTTTGTGCACCAGTGCGAAGCCGCCCCAGTTTTTGAAAACCTAAATAACGAGGGCATTGAGTATTTAGTGAGAAGTCCATGTAACAGTGTATACCCTAAGGGCGAAGTCCTGAGAACGCAATATAAAAAAAAAGATGTGTATAACAAGGGTTTAGTTGATTGAACACATTTCAAATGTGTAGCTTTCCCGCTCATGGCAGTCCTTTCAACAGTGATTACTCTGCAATTGCTTAGCGAAATGAAAAGTTCTTTTGCACAGCCAATATTTAAGGTGAATACTTGCTTTGTGCACAGTTTCAAGTCGCGCACGTTGCGCGACTGGGTTCCTGAGCCATTGGAACTATCCCATAGAAATGCATGGGGAGTTAGATTTGACAGCGAATTACACAAAAAAATATTAAGAAACCTGAAATATTATTTTAGCGTTTTAATCTTCATGCTGACTTCTAGCTTTATGCCAAATATCAATTTCCTAAAGTGGATTTTCTAGGTTCCTGGGAGGTTGTAATTTTGAGCGAGAAAGCTGGGTATGTCTTAATTTACGCGCCATAAAATAACTTGCGGTACTCAATAAATGCTATCACTGCGCCAATACGCGCGCTATAAATGTTGGGACTATTTGGATTACTGCCGGCAATTTCCATGGCAGACCTGGAAGCGGTGCAGGTGCATTTCAGATGGGGGCGCTGCTGACTGCGCACAATGGTGAAGATGTAAAAGAAGTGCAAACGTGTGCTGTAGACGGTGTAAAAGAAGTGCAAACGTGTGATGGAGGAGGTGTAAAAAACGTGCAAACATTCCAGGACATACACCCACACAATAGCTTGTCAGCTGCGAACATGTCGGTGTGAGCACTTTCTGGAAGTAATCTGCCATACATGTTTGCTTTCGCGGTGTCCTCGGGGCCATCCATCGTTGGTTTGAACTTGGAAGCGGAGGGTCAATACCGCCTTCTTTACCGTTTGCCTGGCCGCTGAGCTGCACAGTACCGGGGAACGAAAGTGGTGTATTTCAGTGATCCGGAGCGAGCGAAAATATTCCGGACTAAGCTACAATAGTCATAGTTTTCAATATGGCGGAAAACGGTTTTCTGCTTCATTACGCTCGATCCTAAATTTGAAGCTCCTACCTGCCTGTGTCACCGAACATTTATTTCCTATTGTTTGCAGTCCGCTATTTATTTATTTATTTATTTATTTATTTATTTATTTATTTATATCGAAACACTGCAGCCCAGATTAGGGCTATAGTAGCAGGAGTGGGTGGAAAATAATCTATACAATGCGATAAAGAAAAGCACAAAATCAGTGTTGGAAACCAACGCCGGGTTGGAAAGCAAAAGGAAAAATATGGCAAATAAATACGGAAATACAAATCAGTCACATGGGAGCAGCAGGTGCTTAGTGGCAGAGTTTTAAGGTTTTGGTTATTTTTCAATACGCCACACGCTATAACACAACCTGAAGACGAAGGGGAAAACATATGAAGGGGGGGGAGGAGGCATTGGTATGTCAGTGCGTCTGTCAAAAAGTGTTGCTCACTTACTGTACTAACAGAGCCAGGCAACGCATTCCCCCACCATATTGTGCGAGGAAAGAAACTATACTTGAATGCATCGATGCGGGCAAATATTGGTGTAACATTAAGGTTGTGATGACTTTGCGTTGACGACGGCCTCGAAAACGTGAAGTGCGTATCGCTGCGTGACTGATAAGGCGAAAGTACGTCAGGATGTATAAGTTATGACGACTCTATGCGCCTGCGTGAGATACGTAAGTTATATTAAGGAACAACAGAGTCCCCGGTAAAACCTTGGGCGTGTTTTCATTTGTCGTTCCTATGACGTACGCAGGATTTTTTTTTTTTTTTTTTGGGGGGGGGGAGGAGGGCATATAAAAATGCAGAGATCGGGTTCATGAAGAGAGAAAATATGCAAAACAAAGAAGGAACGGTCGTACAAAAAATTAATTTGAAAACTCAAAATAAAGAAAGCTTGGCTACGCATCTGCTCACTTCGCTGCTAATGTCGTCGAAAGACGAGTCTTTTGTCGCTCTGCACGTAAATATCTTTCTTCTCCCACCCGCGCATTTCTCACTATCCACCTCTCCGGTTTCGCTCCGCACACGATAAACACTGAGGAAGTTTGTGAAAGTCGATTCAATTTTCCCGCGTTTCACTGCTCGCGGCTCCATCTACAGTCGAGCCAACTTATCACGAACTCGACCCTCACGCTGAATTCTTTCGCTACATCCGAAGTTCGTTGTAAATGTGATAAGCGTTTTCTGTCCTTGAAAGCGTAGCACGCACACCGCGGACGGACCCACTGAGGCGACCGCGGACATCGCCAGGACGCCGTGCGGCGGCGATAACAGAGCTCTGGCTGCATCCAGGACGCGGCTCGCCCGCCGGAATGGAACTCCCAACCCAAAAAGAAGTTAGGCAAGCGGAAAAATCGCTCATAAAATCAGCGCTATGAAATATCAGTCCTATGAACTGTCATCGCGGCCAGTGCACTTCCTGGTCGAAGGTTTCGCATTGATCTTGGGGCTCAGGATCGTTTACAATTTGTAGAGATTGTCGACTTGGAGAAATGGCCCTTCTTTACCAGGTCGCAGTTTCTCGTTCCACGCATAAGATCGTTCACAATGTCCAAAGAGAACAACCGATGACACTTCAGTGGCACTCGACGCATTTCAGCTTCATGACACGTGTTTAAGTATGCTTCCTGTTTTTTTTTCGCCACTTTTCTCTTGGCCGAACTCGACAGGAAAGCGCGAGAGAGCAGGAATTCGGGCTGCGGAAATTCCTTCGTAGCTAATTTTGTGGCCCTGCAAAATCCGTTCCGCCGATTTGTCCGCCCGCAGACGGGAGACACGCATGTGCCTCACAGTTGTTGGCACAGCGCCAACGCCAACTTTCTGGCAGATCACCGTCGTCTCCCTTATTTTCTACCCTATCTCGCTTCATCCCCCTTTAGGGGCGTACGGCTCAAGTTTCGCCGCGCGCGTGCAGCGCCGTTTCCTCCCCTGGCGGCCTTTGCTCCCATTTCATTGCCGCACACGGGGTGCGATCTTCCGCAGATTCTCTTGGAGTACGCTGCTTGCTGCTTCGCCGTGATGAAAACTAGCGTGCCTAAGAGGAAAAGACAGGGCTCTAAATATTGTTGTGTAGTTGGGTGCCACAACAGCTTCGCAAAAACGAAGGGAAAAGAGCCCATCGTCAAGTTCTATTCGTTTCCCGGCAAGTGGTACGAGACAGACCGCCGAGAAGCCTGGATTAGGGCTGTGCGGCGGAAAAAGTGAGTGACCGTTTCTCTGCCTTTCTCCTGTCATTCAGTAGCTGAACTGCACTAAATTACCTTACTTTCTAATAGCTCTGATGGCTCCCCGTGGCTCCCCCCAAAAAACACACGAATATGCAGCAGGCACTTCGTGAACAATGCAAAGAGCGAGAGCCAGGCCAACCCAGCTTACCTGCCGACTCTGTTTCCGGATGTTTACAAAAAGTGGCGGGTAAGTGGTGAGAGACACGAAAGGTAAGATGAAGGGTAGAATCAGCCAGATTTCGCACTGACTTATACTCGCCCTGCTTTTACCGCAGGTGGGCAAAGCGGAATTGATCAGCTGCTAGAAATTTGACGTCGCCTCATCCGCCCGAGGAATCCTCACCCGTGGACGTGCTGTCGAACGCGTCGGAGGCCGACTGCTCGCCAGAAGCGGATGCGAAATCAAAAGCCTTGGAGCAGGGCTCGCTGCTCTTGACGGAGGGGGAAGTCGACGCTCAGCAGTTTACAAAAGCGGCCGAGGCGGCCGCTTTTATGACGCAGGCGAAAAGCAAAAACGCCCGTGTGTTCGAGATTTCGGCACACGTTAAAGATCCTCAGGTGGTCAAAATTAATCCGGAACCCTGCACTACGGCTCGCCTCGTCGTCTGTGTAGCGTCGGTGCGTTAAACCTCATAATCAATCAATCACGAAACCACGGCGAAAAGAGGAATCGAGCGAATGCATTCCTAATCAAAATACCTGGGAACAGGCCCGCGATGATCTTTTTCACGTCCCGCTTGGGTTTTTTTCGACGGTTTTCCCCACTGCTGGAGTCTGCTTGTGCAGGTATCGTCAGTTGCCTCATTCACGTAGGCGCACACAGCCGCGGCATGCTTACAGCGGCCGGTTATTCCCGCCTTGAAAAAGCACGTCCCGGAGGCTACGGACTGTGTGTGAGCGCAGATCTGCATGCGAAAAGTCAATTTAGTATCACCACCTTTGTGTACTTAGCCTCTGAGCGCGAGTACATTCGACAAGAGCGCTAGAAAGAACACAAAAAAGAGAAAGAGCGTTTACCTTCAGACGCACATCGTAGACGACGTTGTCTTGCATTTGTGAAACGCACTTGGCGTTCAGGTGATGCTCGTCTGCTTGTATTATCTCCTCCACCGCGAACACATGTTTCACAAGTAGCTTTCCTTTCTTCAGGGTCGCCTCCCTAAAAAATAGCTCACAGTTTTCGAGAGGAAGGAAGCAGCAGTAGAATGCCAACGTGTTAGTCGCCATTGAAAACCAGCAGCGGCCGCACGGCAGCTCGGTGCGCGTACGGCAATCTAGGGCGGGTCTCCGCCGCGCGCAGCGCTGCTAGTATCGCTCCGGCGCGCCACCTGGCCCAGCCGTACGCCCCTTTAGGTCGTGTACTCCCTCCATCCGCCTGCAGACGAAGTTGGGGAACCCCTCAATCCACGGCGACGACGTCGTTTATTGTTTACATTTTCCCCCTATGGTTTTCTTTTGCTGGATGCATTCAATTCTGTTCAAAAAGGCTCATTCGCACGCAGTTATTTAACTCTTCGAGTTCGCGGAAACTCGATCAAGTGGCGACTGCGAACGCCAGGCGCTATCGGGTGATGGTCGATCGATCGTTCGCTGTACACGAGTTGCACCCTCGCGGCAGTTCGTTATATCTGAAACAAATTCCACCTCTTTAATGCATGCTGGGACGGTCATGCCGCGTTCTTCCGTTGTAACCGAGCGTTTGTTATAACGTAGGCTGTTCAGGTGGGTTCGACTGTTTTGGAATCTTTTGTTACTGCTGTACTCGGAACGCCGCGAACGCCGCCACGAGGTTCAGGCTCGTCGAGTGCTCTGTCTATTTCTGGGTCAAAATATTTGCGTCAAAACAACAAAAGTAAACACCAACTGACACGGGAGATCATTGAAGCCTCAGAGATTTATTCACACGTGTGTCCTTCTGTGCTGTTCCCAGAGAAAGAAATTGCCTTTTTATCTGCTTACCATAGGTGAACAGCAGTGAAGACTGGAAATGTCTACGTGCTTCTATGCTGTCCCCTCTTTCCTTCCTTTGTTTTAAGAAAACTCTACATACAAGTATTTTTTGAGCAATAAATTTCTGCTGGTCTGCGTTGTGTCCCGTCTGCGTCTCGTCCATGTACCTTTTGCGCTGTTCCAACGAAGGGTCCAGTTGAACGCTGCAAACATCTGCCTTCCACCTCATATGGTCGAGGGCCTTTCTAATCTTGCCGCGGGAGACGCTCTGCTTTGCGATACACTTTAACGCTTTACAAAGGCACGTTGCTCCGCTGCTCGGTTTAGCAGCCTTATAATGGGAGAGTTGACAACGACGGGGAATTTCTCTAACTGTCTGTCCGATCATTCGGCTGCGCGTTCTTCTGCTCCGCACATCTGCGCTGTACTGGCGTGGATGGCCACCTACCACTCCTGCTTAGTTTAAGTGCAGAGCCTAGAATAATACACTGTCACAGTCTAGGCACTGTATTTTAAGCTAGCCTTTGGACTGGCTCGAGCTAGCAATGCCCACCGAGGCCGTTTCGCTCTCAGGGATATCGGATGCCGGCTTTTTTGGCCAATTGGACATTTGACGCTTTTAATACGTGACGGCACATGGCGTCCGCGTGGTAGCTAGAGCTGCGATGTCACTTAATGAAGCTCACAAGTAAAGACGATTATGGAGACGACTTTGACGAAGCACAAATCTGATGTTCTGCATTCTAAATTGTTTTGCATTGTCACGTTGTGAAAAATCAACCCGGAGCTACATTTTCCACGATCTGTTGGGTGCGTTGCTTCGAGCGGACATTATGATCACAGCCGTCCTTCTAAATTGGTATTTAACATATTTTGGTAATGAAACATTAGCCTAATTTAGGAAACAAATTGCTGGAAGCGTGTGTCCAAGTTGGTCCGAGTAATTACAACTGTTAGCAGAAATTCAAACCATTCTTTTCCTATTGGTTAGGAACACAAAAACGGTTAGCGCCTTTATTTGCAACTAAAATAGCACGCCCAGATCCTGAAACCAAGCGTTCAAGGGGAATGGGTATTTCTTTGAACCAAATATTAAATGAGGGGGTGGTCGCTGCGGAGCAGGCTACATTGGCCTTTCGGCTTCTCCGCATTTGTTGTAGCCTTGTTAGGGCGTGTTTCAAGGGGCAATAATGTTCTAAACCTACGGAAGCATTGACAAAACGCCTTTCGTACAATACCGCCGGTATCTAGAGGATTATGGCCATTAAGGTCCTATTCGTTCAATTACAGAAAGAAAATACGCTAAGTTGACAGTGCTCTTTCTTAAGCATAATCCTGAAAGCACCCTCCCTCACGCTTTAGTGATTCGCTGACTGAACGCGCCGCACAAGGTTTGCATCACGGTCCACGATGGGCTTCTGAGATAAAAGTACAACGCGACCTTCTGACCCATGTATTCGGCTGTATTTTTTTTTTCTTTTCAGGCGCTCAAGAGTCATCAAGGATGCCATCAATCACCGAAGAATAGGCGATGGTTTCTGGAGAGCCTCTGCTCTGTTCGTATACGAAGGCCGAGGCGCCATTCGCTTACTGAATAGAGACAGCCCCCACAGGAAACCAAGCCATTACAGAAACTGTCGAAGAAAGGGCGCTGTGGTTCTTTGCAGAATTGCACAAGGATCTCCATGCCGCTGTTCCTTGCCGGTTGCTATCGAGGATGTTTTCTCTGCCTCCCCCCCTTTCAGGATCGTAAAAAGGACTTGGATCGGCAGAAAAGGCGGATGGAAGGAGCATACTCGAAGTTTGCACAATCGACAATACTTCGCACACAATACCGATTCGAATAGAAAGCCGCATCGTTTATTTACTACTGTTTTACCATTTGGAAAACGCCAAGCTACTTGGCAGAAGAAAGTTTTTTTTTTCTGCTCATGGGTGCTCGTATTTTTCTGTTACATTCTTTGCTAAGGTGCTTCAAAATGACAAAATGTTGTGTATTTCACGTGCGTCTCGTTGGTCAAAGCTTCGACATTTCCAACTGGTGACGTACCAGCATGGTCCTATAACTGACGAGAATTCAAATATTATGTGCTGGTTCTTTGACTATACGAAAGCGGGGCCTATTTTATACTCACCATGAAAAGCGTCTGGATTGTATCACTGAGCGTGAACCATTCGCTCCGTTCTTTTCTCGACAGTAAACGCGCATTTCGCCTTGCCCATTCCCAAAGCCGCAACGGCTTCCTCCAGATTTTCGACCGGTGCAGACTCCGCGGGACGCTCACAAAGCCAGTAGCCAGCGGAGGAATTGCTTTTGTCGCGCCACGGCCACTGGAAACCCTTAAACGATTGCGGCAGCAGAGAAGGTTGACGTGACGCGTTAACCGGAAACCAAGCGCCGGCTTAGTTGCTTTCGGTCCAGCCGGCAAAGCGGCGTGGGGCTCATCGGGATTCAGAAATGTCTTGTATTGTAAATGGAAGCGATGCTCTTAGAAACAACGATGAATGACATAATGTCGACTGACTTACCGGCGTGTTTGTACCTCAATCAGTGCGGATACGATAGGACAAGTTGAGCGGCGCGCAAAACTTTCTTGTTTATCAAAATAAGAACATTTGTGCGGCGTGATTCGAGTGTTGTGACGGGAAAGTAAATATTTGTATTTCGGACTACAATAATCGGCTGAAACCAACCTTCTGAGCCACTCCTCTAGCGAACCGCAATTCTTCTGACACTTTTAAAGGGTAGTTTGCTGGTAAAACGTTTTTGTTTAATCATCAATGGCTTGCAGTCGGTCTCTCGATCGTCCTTTACCTTCAGATGTTCTTAGCTTCAAGAGGCATCATGCCGTTTGGAAATGTCACGTCAATGCATGCGATTTAGAGCAATTTCTGCTTGTTCTTGTCGCGCTGTGAAATGCCTATATTTTTCTCGTTTTGAGGTAAGTCCTTGTTCGAAGAACGAAAAAAAAAATGTCGAACGAGAGTGGCTACAAGGGAATGGCCCTGCGATCAGTCGTCGCAACACGCTAGTCGACAGGGACGCGGGTTCGATGACCGGCCGCGGAGGCCGCTTTTCTGGTGGAGGCGAAAAGCAAAAATGCCCTTGTGTACGAGATTTCGGTGCACGTTAGAAATCCCCAGGCGGTCAAAATTAATCCGGAGCCCTCCACTACGGCGCGCCTCATCGCCTGCGTTGCGTCGGCGCGTTAAACCCTACAATCAATCAATCAATCAATCAATCAATCAATCAATCAATCAATCAATCAATCAATCAATCAATCAATCAATCAATCAATCAATCAATCAATCAATCAATCAATCAATGCTAGCCGACAGTGTGAATGCCGCCTAACCACGCACCGTGGTTGAGCCGCAAGCAGGAACAGATGTGGAGTAAGCAAAGTTCTGCTTCGAGTTTATTATGAAAGATTGACAATGCGTTTCGTCTGCACCAATGTATAGGTTAAGGTGTGGAAAACCAGCAGCACTTCAACAAATTACGCCCATATTTGAATACATGCATTCATAAGCCAGCAAAACACAATTACAAATTAGAAAATTAAAATTTGCTGTGTTCGCCGTTTTTTCTCTTTGATTCACAAGCTGCTAAGCATTTCTCGAAAATTTTTACAAGTTCAACTTTTGTTGAAGTTCAAGTTTCTATGCTTCTTTCTCGTCACAAGACACAAAAGCGCAAGGAGCCAGAATATTGCCAGAACAATTCCGGATAAAACAGACCTTGAAGGAACGCGAAGTCAAGGAGAGAAACAGGCAATGCGTTTACAAGTGACATGTGTGTATTCTAAGACAATTCCGTGGTGCTGCTTCACCAGAATGCACTCTAGGGACCAATACACGTCGCCCACAGGGCAAATTCGGCGGATATCGGAGGGGAGTGCAGAACACCGAATGTAACGGTGCCCCCGACGCACCCCACTCCCATTCAGGACCCTCGCTTTGTGTTTTTTTTTATGCATGTTGAGGACAACCGACACCATGCATGTACTCCCGTTTTATTTCCCAATGCAATAAAGAGCACCACTTAGTCGTTTGTCTTTTTCCCTTCCGTCCTTTTTTTATTTCTTTCTCTGTCCCGTTCTTTGTTATCTCTTTCTTTTTTTTCGTTTGTTCTTTCATTCTCCCCTTTTTCAGTTCCTGCTTTGTTCCTTTGTCTCCTTCTTTCTGTTCTTGCTTAGTTCGTTTATATATTTCGTGCTCTTTCTGTTTTTCGTGAATTTCCCTTTTTTTCTGTTCGTGCTTCGCTCCTTTATCTCTTTCTTTCGATCCCTGCTTTCCATTCTTTCTTTCTTTCTTTCTTTCTTTCTTTCTTTCTTTCTTTCTTTCTTTCTTTCTTTCTTTCTCCTGTATCTTTATTTGCTCTTTAACTTCACCCTCTATGCCATAAAACATTGCACCGTTCTGGCCTCGGTTGGGTTCACGTGGCAGGCACACCAGCGAACATTATAGCTTGCCGAGTTCTGTAAGGTATAGTGATGTTATTATCGTGCACAGTTTGTGTTATCGACAAAGTATCTCCATAAGCACCGGCGAAGCATGACCCAGCTGTCTCACAAGACCATGGTACAAAAAAGCCAAGCCCAGTGGTCTTACAATGTAAACTCTAGGCTACTTTCCTAAATTTGACCCCTGAAATTCCTGTATCACGCGGCAGTATGGCGAGTGTACTGTCATTAAGGCTTAAATTTTCTTTTTTTCGGCGTATATTTTTAACCTATAACCTGCAAGTTCAATCAGTGTTCTGTTCTTTTACGTCGAAGCTTAGCTTTTTTGTGAGCATGTATAGGCGTATTATATTTGTGTTAGTAAGTTTTGTGATATAAATGATAATACAGGGAAACTTGTGCTCCAGAACAAGCACTCCAGAACAAACACGAAACTCGCATAGAGCCTAAATAAACGTTTGTAAGTTCCGCTGGCTAATGTGTGCCTCTTCTCATGCGCGGAAATCAAGGAATTGTTTTTGAAGGTATATATGTGGTGTTATAGATAATTCAGATGTCAGTATACCCTGGTATTCGTCTCAACCGTGTGCAAAAGTTACCGATTTGAATCCGAACAGACTAGCCCGCCTTTAAGGGGTTTTTCCGGCCCCAAACTTACTACTTTTCCGACCCCACCCCCCCGGGTTTTACTTATCCTATCGTACATGCGCGGACAAAAGTGCAAAAACGCTAGTCATCATTCGTTAACGATTGCGGTAATGATAACAACACAGCAAACCGTAGTCTCCATTCACCTGACTATCTATCCACAAAGATTCCTTGGTTTTACAATACAGCATTGTTCTGCGTCGCCCTCATTTCGGCGCATTTTAAGAGCGAATGCTCTTTATAAGCGACCCCAAACCATCCACCGCCGGCGTCGGCGGCGGCGTCCGCAGTGCTCTTTAAAGAAAAAACAGCATCCGGCGCCAGGTTTCGATCCGAGGACTTTGCGGGCCGCAGCGCGACGCGCTACCGACCAAGCCACAGACGCGACGGTGATATCAGTGTTAGACGCGCCTTATATCTTTAACGCATTCAAACTACGTCGTCAGCGGCGTGCGTTGGCGACTCAGCGGCGTTATAGCGGCTTGATAACTGCGTGGTGTACACGTGATACTACAAACCCGATGGAAGAGATGGAAGAGAAGGCGGCGAGGCGGTGGGCTGCGGGGGCCGAGCGCAAGCGCCGCAAGCGGGCCGACAACCGTGCATTCGCACTTTCACATTCTCCCCCTCGGGGAAATGCGGGGGAATTTTTTTCCCTTATTCGACCGGATACGGGCTGATCCCGCTGACTAAAGAAGCCAATGGCAGGTCGCCTTGCCGGCTGAGGCGGGCCACCGCTGCGATGGAAACTAAACACATGCTTCTTTTCCGGTTAACGCGGTATGTCAACCTAATATGCAATCGTGATTGGCTAACTACTTTGCGATGGCCCTAAGGGGAAAAGGGCATAGGTCCGCGAGAGTCCGACTTTGCGACAATCGCGCGGCGTCTACGTGGCGGTACAAATGCGATAGGGGGAAGGGGGGGGGGTGAGGGAGGGGCTTCGTGCGACGTCGGGAATCGGCCGGCTGCAACGCGCATTTAAAGGGTCATTGAAGTGAGCGGTAAACATGCCCCACCTACCCTAACAGATTAACGTTTAGTACGCGCAAGCGTGGCCTCCGCGATCGGCTACCGGCGGCGCGCCGTTGCTCGGCGCGCCGCCAGCAGCAAATCGCGGAGGCCACGGCGTAAGCCATGTTCAAAGCTTTCTCGATTTATGAGCATCTTTAGCGAGAAAAGCGGGTTCGCAGTTGACGCCTTCTTCGCTAGATCCTCCCCAACGATTCCCTGGTGTCGGCTGTCATGACAGCGAGAAGTCCGAACGGCTAAATTTGACGGCTTGCTTGCATGTCTAACGTGCACAACTCGTGCGTGGGCAACAATCATGTTAGCCCTCAAATGGTTTAAAATCAAAATTGTGAACACTGAGATCGAATGAAAGCGCAGTGCAAGCTACTGTGGGTCACCGCAGGAATTGCTGCACGACGGCCGCGAACGGCGGAATGGCCTTTTTTTAGAGAAAGCTCTTGTAAGCCATGTATCGATCGCATGCGTGATTCATCGCGTCTCAGTGAATTTGAGAGCCTGGAGAGAGAGAGAGAGAGAGAGAGAGAGAGAGAGAGAGAGAGAGAGAGAGAGAGAGAGAGAGAGAGAGAGAGAGCAATTGTTGATGAAGTCTGGCAATGTCAGCCGGTCTAAAATGTCTACCTTGTTGCAACAGCTTTGTGGTGACAATGATACAGAAGATGGGGATGATCTTCAAGAAGTTGGTGTGCATGAATGCGTTCAGTTATTTACAGGGATTGGTCTAGACCTGTGTGCTACACGTATGCAATCAGAGCTTTTGTGGCCCCGAAATAACGTTTGGGACATTTCCACGGACCCAAGACGTCCATCAGTCGAATGTCCACGAAAAGCGGCAGTCCCACGGACACTAGGAGGGACACGTTTCCGCGGTGAATAGAGCACATTCGTCGACCAAGTGCTGCAGGTCTTCGCGCACATCGCAATGTGGGCAGAGTGTCGACGTGGTCCGTTTCAACTTAAATAATTTAAGGCAGTTGCGCGTGTAGGTGACATTCAGTCGCATGCCATGCACCATTGCTTCTTCCCGCTTGGAGAGTTCAGGATGAATCTTGAGTTTGCAGTGTGGATCTATAGAATAAAGCGGCGCGTAGTGATGTGATACGTCAGCACAGGTTGAACCACGGCCGGGCGCCTCCTCCCTCGGCCGTGGTTGAACGCAGCATGTTCCACGCCACGCCGCCACGCCGGCGGAGCGCAAGTGTGGCGAATGTGACGTCACGCAACGTCATCTGCGCAGAGGCGTCGCAGCAGTGCTCGCTTGGAGCCCCGCCGCTGCGTTACTGCGTGAATAAAGTGCTTTGTCGAATAAAGCACTACGGCGCGAGCGATCACCGGCTTCTTCGCCGGCGCTTCGTCGCTCAGCGGCGCCATAGATGGCGCGCCGGCGGGGCGTCTATGCGTGTGTTTCAGTGCAAGTGACAGGCTGAATTTTAATCGTTTAATAGATACAGTTAGATAACTTTCGTTCGTGATAACTAAGTGTACAAGTGTCAAACCCGACTCATTTTCAATTTTTAACAAGAAAGTGTTTCATGCCGGGCACCGATCGGGCAGCGTAATCAGCGCGATATCTCAGTGTTATAGAGTTAATACTACTGACTATCAGTGCGATGGCTCCGTTGCCCTGTGTGAGAAAACTGTTGTGTTACGCGCCGCAAAAAGGCAACGGTGCCGATGTGCGAATGACGCTCTGTCGTCTCGCAACGCCGAACGAGTTATTGACGAGGTAGCATTCTGGAACAAAATGCACGTAGGTTTATTCCGCAGTAGCTTATGCGCTTAGGTTGGGGGGAAAGTGGAAAATCAGAAGGGGCACGGCTCGTGCCTAGCAAACGTAAGGCGCGCATTTGCGTCTATCTCATCGCACCGATACAGACGCGAACTTGACTGATTTGGTGCGAAGAGAGACGCCAGCGGGAAGCGGAACACTTGCGGCCGTTTACGGTCGAAGCTACGAACTCTGCCTCTAACGTTCCACAAGCTGAGCTTGTCGCAACCCAACCGTCTGCAGTATACCCGCCACGGGGTAGGACCGAAGTGTTCGCACCTTTGTGGAAGCGACCCACCAGCAGGACGTCGCTCGCCAAGCACACCCACAGGACAGCCGCCAACCCACAAATATTGCTGCTTTTGCTGTGAATTTCACTGCCCATTTCACTTTTGGGTTTTACCGATTCCCATGACAGAGCAATCAACCAGTTTTTTTCTGTGGTTGCTAATTACAGGTAAACTAGGCTATACTGTTCGGTAATATTGACACGATAAATTTTATAGACTAAACTATAAAATTCGGTCAAAAACAAGATCCTGAGACATTCATTTCAGTGTCTTTTAATTGTTGATAGGGCGAGCGGATTGTGATTCTTTGCGATTTGCTGTGTGCAAGGGGATGGAACTCCGACTCTTTTGTTGGGGTCAGTGCAAACTATGCTCCGCTTTTCTATAGTCAACGAAGCTAGCATGGAAAGCTTGCATTGCCATTGCTTACATCACCAGGCTAGTATGTGACCTGTCAGAAATTTCGAAATTTTTGTTCAAAAAGGCGCGCGCGAAATACGCAGTATATAAAGTCAAAATTGGAGAACGGAAGAGCCGAAATAAACTGGTAGCGAAGCTGACCCATCAAACTTCAGACCCATCTCACTAACCAGCACAACCTGCAAACTACTGGAACACATAATTCTTAAACATCTAACATTGTACCTTGAACAGAATCACATCTTATCGCCGTTACAACACGGTTTTCGCAAAGGACTATCCACAGTTACCCAACTGGTTGAACTAATTCACGACATCTCCCTCAATGTAGACTGCAGAAAACAAACCGATTTAATTCTATTGGATTTCTCAAAGGCTTTTGATCGGGTGCCGCACAAAAAACTTGTAAGAAAATTAGAAGCAACAATAGGCACAGGTCCACTTACTGACTGGATAGACAATTATCTGAGTAACCGAACGCAGTACGTGCAAGTCAATCGCGAAAGTTCTACCATAGCCAATGTTACGTCAGGTGTACCACAGGGCAGTGTTTTGGCACCCATTTTATTCCTGATCTTCATTAATGATTTACCTGCTGGCATTGGTGTTAATGTGAGGCTTTTCGCCGATGACTGTATACTTTACCAAGAAATTAACGCCCCAGAAGATCATGTAAAATTGAACAATGCCTTGCAGTACATATCTAGCTGGTGTGCTCTCTGGCAAATGACCCTGAATGTTAAAAAATCTGCTCTCTTGACGATAACCAGAAAAAAGCATGTATCTGAATTCGTTTACGTTATAAATAACTCTCCCTTCCGGTAGTGACTGAACACAAATATCTAGGTTTAACTTTAACACAAGATTTTAGATGGGATATCCACATTAGCCATGTCACATCAGCTGCATTACAACGACTGTTTTTCCTTCGTAGAAGTCTCGGTTCGGCACCACATGAAACGAAACTTCTCGCCTACAAAGCATTCGTCAGACCCGTTTTAGAATATGCAAACGTCGCGTGGTTTCCCTTTACAAACAATCTCATAAATGCCTTAGAACGAGTACAACGAAAAGCGATAAGATTTGTTTATAACAAGTACAGAATAACAGACTCACCCACCGAACTTTTAAAAAAAGCAGGTCTCTTAACAATAAAAAACCGCGCTAAACTGGCACGTCAGAAATTCCTGTATCAATTAATTCACGCACAGCTAAACATAGACAGTTCAAAGTACATGTCATACGCAGAAACAAGACCAACACGACAAAAGCATTCACAGACACTGAATGAATATCAGTGCCGTACTGACTGTCTGAAATATTCTTTTTTTCCACTAGCAATTAGTGAGTGGAATAATTTGCCAATCAGTATAACAAACAGTCAATCATTGGAAACTTTTTCATCCCTGCTTGAATGTTACTTATTGTCTTTGGAATGACAAACTGAGTTTTTTTTT
Organism: Haemaphysalis longicornis; assembly: GCF_048455015.1. Taxonomy (NCBI): domain Eukaryota; kingdom Metazoa; phylum Arthropoda; class Arachnida; order Ixodida; family Ixodidae; genus Haemaphysalis; species Haemaphysalis longicornis. The sequence continues at coordinate 77,581,794 of NW_027526295.1, forward strand.
TTGTACACTGTTTGAAGTGCTCACTATTTTTTTTCCTCAGTACTAGTTGGTATTGATGTCCTATGGTATTGCAGTCGGTTTTGTTTCACTCCTATTGCAATATTTCAGTGAGTATTCTTTGTATAAATCTTGCACTTCCACAATGTATGTGCCCTTCCTGCAATAATCCCTAATTGGGATTGGCAGTATGTGTAAATAAATAAAATAAATAAAACTGTTTTTGGTGAAGCAAGTCGGCGCTTACAAAAACAAACGGGGGAGGGGGGGGGGGTGCGTGACTGGAGGCGGGTCCCTATTCGAACCGATATTGGGCATGAAATACTGTTGCTTGGGTAAACAAATTTATTCTTTTTTTTTCGCCTTTTTTTCCGGTTCGGGCAACCGGAAGAGAAAACAAATGAAGGTGGAAGCAAGCAACCAACGCAGGCACGAAATCCTTGTGCAATGTTGAAAAACACCACACCGCCTTGAGAGTTCCTCTTGGCTTCCTGCGGATGCTGTATCTATTCAGCAAGTGAACAGTGCCTGAGTCCTCCGTGCAAACAGAGCGAAGTCTCAACAGAAACCATTACCCTGTTTGTCGGTGATTGATGTCATCGCTGATGACTACTGAGAGGCGCAAAAGAAATGGAACATTGGTGAATACATCAGTGAGGGCGTCCAATTTTATTTTCATATCAGAAGCAGGTCGTTTTGCATTATTTGTAGAGTGCGAGCTACTGCGGATCCATTAAAGGAAGCGGGAGGTTGCTTTCAAGCTTGTGCGATATAGAGAATCAGTGCAAACTCAGCGTTTATTCTTTCTGCAAGTGAACGAATGCATCTTTAGTAGCAGGGAACCTCATGATAAAACCAGTATAACCGGCACCATATCCCATGCTGCCGTAGCCGAGAATCTCCGTACGGTAATAGTAACAATTAAATGTTAGGGAAGCAATTAAATGTAGGCCCCGGGAACAGTGACACTATTTTTTGAATACTGCAAATTGTTTTCTAGCGGCTAAAGTACTAAAGACATTCAGCCAAATGAACCTTGGGTGTACACCCCTCTGTGATGTGTTTTCTGTATCAGTATTTGCCGTAACAAATGGCACGTCTTATAAATACTTCTTCCTGGTATATATTTTTCCCCTTTGGGTGACCTTTTTCACCTCCTTGCCTTCAGAGGAGGTGTCTGAAACTTTCTGGAGCATTGGAAACATTTTTGCTGTTTAGAATACTGCGGTCCATTTTGTTGTGTTCTTGACTAGACGAAGGCATGCAGTTAGACTGGGCGCGCAGAACACCTTTACTGGTCACAGAATGTTATTCGAAGGACGACGAAAATTAGGCGCGGCTCTTTTCATAGATAGCCGCAGAAGAGAAAGGGGGGATGATGGCACTGAGTGCGCGCATGCACAGGGACCCGCGGTGCCAATAGTCACGACCGGCTTTATAGATAGGAAGCCACTTGCCCTTCGCAGCACGTGACAATGAGAGCAAGCGTGCAAAAAAATTGGCGTGTAGGGTCTGTTACGAAGCTTTACGAAGTGTAGGCTTTCCCTTTTCGTAAAAAGGTCGGCGCGCTACGTCAGGTGGGGTAAGGTTACGCCCCCAACTCGCCAGCTTTACTTTGCTCACTGTGCGGTCGGGGACTCCTCGTATAAAAAGCAGCAGTCGTACCAATCATTTTCGCTTATATCAATTCCCACGTATAATACCGGCCAGAAACGAGTTTTCACAGTTATGTCTGACACGGTTCTTTGCTACGCAAACGCCAAGGTACGCAACTAAACAACGCTGCTACCATATCCGCCCGCTCGACTAGCATTGCTTATTAACAGCGGAGCTGTTGTTAATGGCCGTAAGTTCGGGGTTCGTGCCCGCCGAAAACTCGCCGCAAGCAACGTTATTATGTAGGCGTCGCGCAGCTGTCGCAGTACCCACTATACAACGAAAAGACACGTGATAGAGGCCGCCGCAACACTCGAGAGGAGCGTGCGCATGCGCTCAGTATGCTAGGAGAGCCCCCCGCACGGGAGTTCGCATCGGTCTGCGCATGCGCTCAGTCTAGTACAAAAGACCTCGCGCGCGACGTCTTCTCAGTTCTCGGCATGGCCCGGCCCCAGATAGTTCGCATAGCCGCGGAAGTGGCCGTGAACCGAAAGGCAGGGCGTGCTACTTAAAGTACCTATATACCGTAATTACCCGATTCTAACGCGCACTTTTTTTCCGGGAAAACAGGCCGAAAAATCGCATGCGCGTTAGAATCGGATACCAAACCGAAACTGCCGAAACAGCTGCAATTGCGTCCCACCCATCGCAATCGCCATCTTAAGATGCCGCCAAAGCTTAGCAACAATTTTTCGGATCTAGGCGCCCAGGCTTTTCTATCGGCGTTCACACAGATCGTGAAATTATTCCACTTGCGCGCTTGATAACAGCAATGGCAGCAGCGGCAACGAACGTTCGCCGCTTCCACGGCTTACGAGCGGCTCCCACACGTTAACAACGAGCGGTTCGCTTAAGCGTGCGTCTCTGGAGAAGCTCGCCGGATGGGCGCGCGAGGCGTGGGCCACGATCCCATCGACCATGGTTGAACGTTCGTTCAGAAGTGTGGCATCGCGAAGGCGCTTGATGGCACCGAGGACGAGATGTCGCGGTCAGCGGAAGGCGACAAGGAGCTCTTGGAGAGCGACGAGGAGTGAGATGGTTGACATTACTTCGGGAAATAAATCACCCGTTTCGTGGTAGTTTATAATCACCAAATAAATCACCACGAAATGTGCATCGAAATCTGAAGCTGAGCATGATTTGCGGGTCGGCGGCTGTCTAGCGGGTGTGCCTCGCGATCGACGTCGTGCTGGCCGGTCACTTCGGCAAAGGTGTACTGGCGTCATTTCCGTGACGGATATGACGTCAGTGAAATCTTGGTGTATCCCG
>NW_027526295.1:77584738-77585715 GCF_048455015.1 Haemaphysalis longicornis
CTTTAGTGAATGGCATGCCGCGACCCAGTACTAGCAACATGCCAAACACCGTACCTTAACACACACATGCAGTCTCTCATTTGCATGTGCATCTGCATTGCATGAATTGCATAGTGAAAATTTAAAATTACGCCCACCTCGCCATCGCGTGAGAACCCTTGCCATACATGCAATCAACACAGCGGAAACGCCAATGAAACCCCCTTGATGCGTTCCTTCATACCAGCGTTCCCGCGAGGGGAGGTGGGCGTAACTTTTTATAGAAATATTACTAACCCTCTAGCAGCAGTAATATTATATTGCAGGCAGCCGAACTCCAACCAGGTCGCGAGGGTCGCTCTTCGCGCTGCTAGCGACAGTGGCGATCCAGCGTACTGGAGGTTCAGGACGCTCGGTCACTTTAGCTTAGCGGGTGAGGGTGCCCGAGGCACCAAACAAACTGGTTATCGCCGGGTGTGCAGGTGGATGGCACATGTCTTCCGTGTCCGTGCACCAGCCCCGCGCCCTTCCCCGCTTCGGGGAACGGCAGCAGAAGAGAGGACAGAAGAAGTCTGGAAAGTCCAATCCTTCCAAATTGTTGTGAAGTTCTGAATCTGCTTACGGGCGCAGGATATTTGCGAGACGCTTGCGTTTGAGAAACACGGTCCACGAGCGCCTTGAAATCTTTAAAATAAATACTTGTTGGCGAGAGAGTGGTTCGGAGTGTAACAAGCGGCACGCCAGCTCATAATGGAGAGTTTTAGTATAGCCTGAGTTGGCGTTTAGTGCGCGCAAGATATTGCGTTTGGGCTCCGCAAACGTTTTCTACCAACCCCGATTGGATTACTGCGCCAGCAACGCTCCCCTATTAGCGTGGTACTGCTCAGCTTTAGCTCAGAATCTTCGCTAGCGCCATTTAGGATATCAACAAATAACTATAATTTTGCAAGCCAACCAGCCCGTCGAAACGCGACCCAAATAAACGCCGTTATCGCCCA
>NW_027526295.1:78809259-78836759 GCF_048455015.1 Haemaphysalis longicornis
TTGTGTACACACGTTGGGCATGTTGGTGCATATTTGGTGCAATAGATTATATATATATATACATATATATAGTCGTGAAGTAGAGTTCTTAGTTGCTGCAGGAATACGCACACAGTAGAAGTACGCTCTTCGGAGACTTTATTTCCAACGTTTCGACCTGAGACAGGTCGAAACGTTGTATATATATGTATATTGTCACGAAGACAAGGACGATGCAGTTGTCTTGAATGAGAAACACGTTTATTGGAGCGAACTTGTGATCCCCTAACAACTCAAAAGAATACAGAGGCGGCGAAGCAGCGGTCAGGCGACGAAGCAGCGGACAACAAAGTGACTTGCACAGGCCAGTGTCGTCAAATCGAATGCCCCGGCGTCCGCACTGCAGGCTTTTAAGTGCGAATGCACTTTATAAGCGACCCCAAACCTTCCACCGCCGGCGGCGGCGGCGGCGGCGTCCGCAGTCCTCCTCTCTGTATAAAACAAAACAGCATCCGGAGCCAGGTTTCGAGCCGAGGACTTTGCGGCCGCAGCGCGACGCTCTACCGACTAAGCCACGCACGCGACGCTGATATCAGTGTTAGTAACGCGCCTTATATCTTTAACGCATTCAAACTACGTCGTCAGCGGCGAACGTTGGCGACTCAGCGGCGTTATAGCGGCTTGATAACTTCGTGGTGTACACGTGATACTACAAACCCGATGGAAGAGATGGAAGAGAAGGCGGCGAGGCGGTGGGCTGCGGGGGCCGAGCGCAAGCGCCGCAAGCGGGCCGACAACCGTGCATTCGCACTTTCACATTCTCCCCCTCGGGGAAATGCGGGGGAATTATCTTTTGGCGCGCGTGGTTCTCGAAACGTCGATTCGCATCGAGAACATAGTAGATCCAAGAAGATTATTCTGGGCTGTTCACGTTAGGTCGGAATGCTCTCCCTATCACAACAGATATCACATGCGGCACAGAAAGAAAGAATGGAACACGCGCTTCCCTTGGCGCAGAGATAACGCAGACCGGCCCAGCCGGGCGGTAAAAGCAAAACACAAATAAACAAACTCAATGTATGGTTCGCGCTATTACCCTCCCTCTAAGAGTGCATCGACCCGATGCTAACATAAGCGACAGTCCGAACAAATGAAAATAAAAGTTCGTCATCGTCCGTAGAAAGGTTTTAAGCGAACCACGTGGACGACTTCAGGCCGCGTGCGTGGTCGTGATGTGCCGGAGTCACCATCGGGGATCACTTCGTAGGTAAGTTGGCCAACACGTCGTAGAATCTGGTAGGGTCCGAAATACCGTCGCAGGAGCTTCTCACTGAGTCCGCGTCGTCGGATGGGAGTCCAAACCCACACACGATCCCCTGGTTGGTACTCGGCGTCTCGGCGTCGGAGGTTGTAGCGGCCCGCATCCACCAGCTGCTGGTTCGTTATACGAACTCGAGCGAGCTGGCGGGCCTCCTCCGCACGTTGAAGATATCCGTGGACGTCGGCGTTGAGGTCGTCGTCTTCTACGTGCGGAAGCATGGCGTCGAGCATCGTAGTCGGCCTTCTACCGTAGACAAGCTCGAACGGCGTCAGCTGCGTCGTCTCCGGGATAGCCGTGTTGTACGCAAACGTGACATACGGGAGCACTTCGTCCCAAGTCTTATGTTCAACGTCAACGTACATTGACAGCATATCTGCGATTGTATTGTTCGAACGTTCTGTTAGTCCGTTCGTTTGGGGGTGGTACGCCGTCGTTCTTCGGTGATCCGTGTTGCTGTAGCGTAATACTCCTTGCATCAGCTCCGCAGTAAATGCCCTCCGCGGTCTGTGATTACGACTTCCGGGGCTCCATGTCGCAGCACAACTTGGCTTATAAAGAACTTCGCCACTTCTTGAGCAGTCCCCCTCGGAAGAGCGGCGGTCTCTGCGTAGCGCGTCATGTAGTCTGTCGCTACGACAATACACTTGTTCTGTGATCGTAACGTAGGGAACGGGCCTAAAAGGTCCATTCCAATCTGTCGAAATGGTCTCGATGGGACGGCGATCGGTTGCAGAAGTCCGGCGGGTCTTGTCGGCGGCGTTTTTTGTCGCTGGCAGTCACGGCAGCTCCGGACGTAGTGGGTGACGTCAGCGGTAAGGCCGGGCCAGTAGTACCTCGCCTTGATTTTTCCAATAGTGCGGGCTGTGCCCAGATGTCTGGAAGACGGGTCGTCGTGGCACGCTTCCAAAATTTCGTCACGAAGGTCCGCGGGGATGACGAGAAGGTAATTCGCTCTTGTTCCGGGGCTGAAATTCTTCTTCACAAGGACGGAGTTTCTCAGGCTGAATGCTGGTAAGCTGCGTTTGAAGGTCCTAGGAACGGCAACGTTGCATCCCTCGAGGTACTCGATTATGACGCGTAAGTCGGGGTCGGCACGCTGCTGGGCGGCTAGGTCGCTCTCCGTCACGATCCCGAAGAACGCGCTGTCTTCATCAGAGTCTTGTGGTGGTGGGTCCACGGGGGCGCGGGACAGGCAGTCGGCGTCGGAGTGTTTTCTGCCGGATTTATAAACGACTGTAACGTCGAACTACTGCAGGCGCAAGCTCCACCACCCAAGACAGCCAGAGGGGTCCTTCAAATTGGCGAGCCAACACAGCGCATGGTGGTCTGTTGCAACCTTGAATGGCCTTCCATACACGTATGGGCGAAATTTTGAAATCGCCCATATAATAACCAGGCACTCTTTCTCAGAGGCAGAATAGTTTTTCTCCTCCTTCGACAGACCACGGCTGGCATAGGCGATTACCCTTTCGCAGCCGCTTTGCTTTCGGACAAGGACGGCACCCCAGCCTATATCGCTGGCGTCCGTGTGCTTTCCGTTTCGGCATTTTCGTCGAAATGAGCTAGCACGGGCGGGCTTTGCAGGCGTTTTGGCAGCTCGCAGAATGCTTTTTCTTGGTCGTTTTCCCAGCTGAAAGGGGTGCTATCTTTCGTCAGGCGCGTGAGTGGCTCTGCAATGCGTGCGAAGTTTGCGACGAAGCGCCGGTAGTATGCGCACAGCCCGAGAAATCTTCGCACGCCCTTCTTGTCTTTCGGCCTTGGGAAGTTCGCAATGGCTGAAGTTTTTGCCGGGTCAGGTAGGACTCCCGCGGCGTTGACGACGTAGCCCAAGAACTTGAGTTCCTCGTATGCGAAACGGCACTTTTCAGGCTTCAGCGTCAACCCCGACGTACGAATGGCCTCGAGTACAGACTCCAACCTTTCAAGGTGTTCGTCGAAAGTCCGGGCGAATACCACTACGTCGTCGACGTATACGAGGCAGGTGTGCCACTTAAGGCCAGCTAGCACAGTGTCCATGACTCTTTGAAACGTCGCTGGTGCTGTGCACAGCCCAGACGGCATCACCTTGAACTCGTACAGGCCGTCTGGGGTTATAAATGCAGTCTTCTCTCGGTCTCTCTCGTCCACTTCAATTTGCGAGTAGGCGGTCTTCAGGTCCATCGATGAGAAGTACTTCGCGTGGCAGAGGTGGTCGAGGGCGTCGTCGATTCGGGGGAGGGGGTACACGTCCTTTTTCGTGATTTTGTTCAGTCGCCAGTAGCCAACGCAAAACCTTAATGTGCCGTCTTTTTTCTTTAGGTGTACGACGGGCGCAGCCCAGTGGCTTTTCGATGGCTGTATAATGTCGTCGCTGAGCATGTCGTCGACTTGAGTCCGGATGGCTTCCCGTTCGTGTGAAGAGACGCGGTACGGTGACTGTCGGGTAGGTCGGGCTCCATCTTCGGTTATTATTCGGTGCTTCGCTACAGGGGTCTGACGTAGTTTTGCGCTCGACGAAAAACATTCGCTATATCGACGCAGCAAAGCCAATAATTTTTTCCGTTGTTCTTGCGGTAGCGCCGGATTCACGTTGAATGGCTGCGGGAGCTTGAAGATTTCTACGGGTTTGCGTTCAAAGTCGGCGACCGCGATCACGTCACTTGCTTCTTGCGTTTCTTCGAGGAATGCAATTGCCGCGCCCTTGCTTAAATGGTGGTACTTCTCGGTGAAATTAGTAACCAAAATGTGGGATTGGTGTTCCTTGAAGCGCGCAATGCCTCTTGCGACAGACACACCACGGTCGAGGAGCACCCTTTGATCAGTGTCTACGATAGCGTCGACGTGAGGAGCAGCATCTTCACAGTAGACTGCGACCATCAAGCTTGCGCGGGGTGGAAGGGTGACATGATCATCGGCAATCCTTACAGCAGCATGCCGTTCGGGGTTCGGTTCCGGCGTCATGGAGTGATGGGGGTAAAAGTTATTGACTTGGTCTGCAGATCGATTACTGCACCGTTGTCCATCAAAAAGTCCATTCCAAGAATTACGTCGCGGGAGCAGTTAGGCAGAACGACGAACGCCGCAGGGTACGTTGTGCCGTCTATGGTGACGCGCGATGTGCACGTTCCACTTGATGTCACGAGGTGGCCTCCTGCTGTGCGCATGTGCGGACCGTCACATCTGGTCATAACTTTCTTCAGTTTAGACGCAAATGGTCCGCTCATTACCGAATAGTCAGCTCCCGTGTCTACGAGGGCGACTGCGTCAAAGCCGTCGATGGACACCTTGACATCAGATGCAGTCTTCCTCGAGTTTCGGGTTCGTCGGGGCGTCGTATCTCTGCTTGTACGTGTTGATGGTCGGGCACTGTGCATCGTCGTTGTCGTCGTCTTCTCAACGGACGTCTCGGTCAGGTCGGGTACGCGTCGCGCCGTGTAGCTGTCGTCGTGTTCGGTAGTCTCGTCAGGGTTAGGTCGGGTCGTCCGGATGAGGGCATGTCGTGAATCACTGTCTTCACCGCGTCCTTGCGTTGTTGGAGGGTTTCCAGTTTTTCGCCGTAGAGCAACTTCACCTCTAGAAGTTGCTGCCTTTAGTTTCCCCTGCGTGGGCTGGGAGACCTTCCACGTGCGAAGTCCGCGTTGCTACCGCGGTTCGGCGATTGGTATGGGTAGGGCGACGGCGAACGGTTGAAACGCGCTGGGCCATGGCTGGTTTCAGATAGATACTCGTTGATCTCACGTGGTCGTTGGCCAGGGAGAGGGAGAGGTGCGTCGACGGAGAAACCACGCAGTCCGAGTCTCTTGTATGGGCAGCGACGGTAGATGTGGTCGGCCTCTCCGCAGTGGTAGCACAGAGGACGGTTATCGGGAGTTCGCCATACGTCCGTCTTCTTCGGCGTCTGGTTTCGGGCTACCGGGGGTCGGGCGGGTGTCAGTGGGCGGCGGTACGGCGGGGCCTCTTGACGGCGTGTTGGAGCAGGGCGGGGTCGACGAACAACCGCGGAGTATATCATAGCTTGTGGCTCTCGGGCTACCTCAGATGGCATAGAAGTTCCAAACGCTTGTTGCACTTCTTCTCTAATCACGTCGGTGAGGGAAGCGACTTGGGGCCGTGGCGGCGTTGGGAGAAGTTTCCGCAGCTCCTCTCTCACTATTGCGCGGATGGTCTCGCCTAGGCTCTCGGCCGGGATCCACGTGCTGCCTAAGTCGTTCGCATTGGCCGCGCCAACAAAGTTCCGGTCATACTGCTTAGCACGCATTTCGAGGGCTTTCTCAATGGTGCTGGCTTCGGTCACGAATTCGGCGACGGTTTTGGGTGGATTTCGGACACGTCCAGCAAACAGTTCCTCCTTCACTCCGCGCATTAAGAAGCGCAACTTCTTTTCTTCCGTCATTTCGTTGTCCGCGCGGCGAAATAGTTGCTTCATCTCCTCAACGAAGATCACGACCCCTTCGTTGGGGTGTTGTGTCCGAGTTTCAAGCGAAAGCGCAGCTCGCTCTTTTCTCACAACGGTAGTGAATGTCTTAAGGAACTCCCTTTTGAAGTGAGTCCAGTCGGTCAAAGAATTCTCATGGTTCTCGAACCAAGTTCGAACAGCATCTTCTAAGTAAAAGAAGACATGCCGGAAAGTTTCTTCGTCGTCCCACCTGTTAAAGATGCGGACGCGCTCCAGCTTCTCCAACCATTCTTCGGGGTCTTCAGCGGGGGCTCCCCGGAACGATGGCGGTTCCCGGGGCTGCTGCAGGACAATTGGCGACGTTGTTTCTTGCACCATGGTGTTGGTTGCAGCGTTCCTTTTCTTCGGCCCTTCTGGCATCAAACCGAACTCGGGTGGTAAATCTTGCACGCGGAGGCTGGCTCTTGTTGGACTGGCTTGGCGGCTTCCCGAGGTTGTAGTGGGCATGAAGGGTGCATACCCAGCACCTCCACCCGATGTCACGAAGACAAGGACGATGCAGTTGTCTTGCATGAGAAACACGTTTATTGGAGCGAACTTGTGCTCCCCTAACAACTCAAAACAATACAGAGGCGGCGAAGCAGCGGTCAGGAGACGAAGCAGCGGTCAACAAAGTGACTTGCACAGGCCAGTGTCGTCGAATCGAATGCCCAGGCGTCCGCACTGCAGGCTTTTTATCTTTTGGCGCGCGTGGTTCTCGAAACGTCGATTCGCATCGAGAACATGGTAGATCCAAGAAGATTATTCTGGGCTGTTCACGTTAGATCGGAATGCTCTCCCTATCACAACAGATAACACATGCGGCACAGAAAGAAAGAATGGAACACGCGCTTCCCTTGGCGCAGAGATAACACAGACCGGCGCAGCCGGGCGGTAAAAGCAAGACACAAATAAATAAAGTCAATGTATGGTTCGCGCCAATATATATATATATATATATATATATATATATATATATATATATATATATATATATATATATATATATATATATATATATATATATATATATACAGAAAGATAGGTCAGCAGTCTACGACGCCAAAGGGGGCATAGGGGTGTGGTTAGGCTATTTTCTTTTTTACTACGGTTAATGAAGTGAACATTTTTTTTCCTAAATATACAGAAGAAAGAAAGAAAAACACGCGCCCAGAGTGGGGACCGAACCCACGCTTTCGATTACATGTCGAATGCCTTAACAATTCGGCTATCTGGGCGACTGTGTTCTCCTTCACTTCCCGGGCTATTTATATTTAGTAGGAGTGTATCTGACACTTGAGGGTGGTAGCCAGCACCACTCTGACTACACGGGGAGAAGGGGACCTTCTTTTCAACCCCCGGGGCGTGACTCCAACATCTACAGCCTGTCATGAGCGGGTAACTGGCGGGAAGCCCTCTTATGCTACCTAGGCATCAAGGCTGCCAGAACCGAGACCCTCGCTAGGCTTTCGCAGAATATTATAGTAGGGAAATGAGGGGCTCGTTGAGGAAATACAGAAAGATAGGTCAGCAGTCTACGACGCCAAAGGGGGCATAGGGGTGTGGTTAGGCTATTTTCTTTTTTACTACGGTTAATGAAGTGAACATTTTTTTTTTCTTAAATATACAGAAGAAAGAAAGAAAAACACGCGCCCAGAGTGGGGACCCAACCCACGCCTTTCGATTACATGTCGAATGCCTTACCAATTCGGCTATCTGGGCGACTGTGTTCTCCTTCACTTTCCGGGCTATTTATATTTAGTAGGAGTGTATCTGACACTTGAGGGTGGTAGCCAGCGCCACTCTGACTACACGGGGAGAAGGGGACCTTCTTTTCAACCCCCGGGGCTGACTCCAACGTCTACAGCCTGTCATGAGCGGGTAACTGGCGGGAAGCCCTCTTATGCTACCTAGGCATCAAGGCTGCCAGAACCGAGACCCTCGCTAGGCTTTCGCAGAATGATATAGTAGGGAAATGAGGGGCTCGTTGAGGAAATACAGAAAGATAGGTCAGCAGTCTACGACGCCAAAGGGGGCATAGGGGTGTGGTTAGGCTATTTTCTTTTTTACTACGGTTAATGAAGTGAACATTTTTTTTCTTAAATATACAGAAGAAAGAAAGAAAAACACGCGCCCAGAGTGGGGACCGAACCCACGCCTTTCGATTACATGTCGAATGCCTTACCAATTCGGCTATCTGGGCGACTGTGTTCTCCTTTACTTTCCGGGCTATTTATATTTAGTAGGAGTGTATCTGACACTTGAGGGTGGTAGCCAGCGCCACTCTGACTACACGGGGAGAAGGGGACCTTCTTTTCAACCCCCGGGGCGTGACTCCAACGTCTACAGCCTGTCATGAGCGGGTAACTGGCGGGAAACCCTCTTATGCTACCTAGGCATCAAGGGTTCGGTCCCCACTCTGGGCGCGTGCTTTTCTTTCTTTCTTCTGTATATTTAGAAAAAAAAATGTTCACTTCATTAACCGTAGTAAAAAAAAATAGCCTAACCACACCCCTATGCCCCCTTTGGCGTCGTAGACTGCTGACCTATCTTTCTGTATTTCCTCAACGAGCCCCTCATTTCCCTACTATATATATTTATAAATATATATATATATATATATATATATACATATACATGGGAAAATGGTGTTTACACAGCCATTAGTACATTGCACAATGTTGTCGGGTCGCCCTGAAATACTGAAGTAAAATTACAATAATTCGGATTGTCCACTGTATATTTCGGATCGTACGTCGGTGTATGTTTGGGGGGTGGGTGCATGCTTCCCTGTGTTCTATGGTGCATGTGTGTTTGCGCGTAGAATCACGTGCATCCGTTCTGATGACCACGTATTTTAGAGTGGACGTCAATCGCTGCGTGTCTGTTCATGCGCATCTTGGGCCATGAGGTTAGATAGTGTGCTGTGTGGTTCCGCGTTTGGGTTTAGCTTATGTGCGAGTATATGAAATGTAGTGGTTTCTTGCAGGAGAACACGCTATTCTGAATGTTTGCACTCAAACATGGCAGGCATCACTGCGCAAAAACAGGTGAAGATTAGGCGAGTTGCATTGCTGCCTTCGGGAGGTGATCCCATGACAGCTGTTTTAAACCCCTACAAATGGTTATGGAAGGGAATACATATTGTTAGAAATATGATAGACCACACGCATGCGACGCGATCACATCTGCTCACTGGGTCTCCGAGAAAAGTGTGTAACAGGTGTAGGGAGTGCCTGTTTGTACTCTCCATCCTAATCACGCCTAAGGTACTCGACACAACGCGACACAAACACTCCAGAGAACTATACAGACAACGCATTTCACTACACCCATCGTTTTTTTTAAACCAACGCCAGTCGATTCGCTGTGCGTTACTGCCGACGACGAACTAATTTTTATTTGTTTCGGTCAATATTTACCTAATTTTTTACTTAACCCTAAAATAGTAAAAACGCAAATTTTCTTCAAACGAGCGGCCAAACCGCATAAATAACCGCCCCAGCAGTGGCAGCGTACAAAAAAGAACCTAACCGCTAACTTTGTTTTGATTTTGAAAGTGCAGTATTAATCAATTTATAGCCAGAAATGTCATAAAGCGTTGTTGAGACGTGGGCGAGACTCTTGAAGGGCTCTAACTTTAGGCAAACATATAAACACTAAAATAACAACATGGCGCTGTTACGATTCAAGAAATACTCGCGTACAGATTACATTGTAAATGAAAACGGTATATTTTAGGCAGAAAAATTACAAAAAGTCTGGCAAAACGCCAGATCTGCAAGGGACGCGTACACTCTGAGGCTGAGTAGCGAAAAATAGTGGCACCCTCGTAACCGCAACTATTGCCGGAACAAACCTAGGCAATAATGGTTAACATCTGATGTAAATTGGCTGAATACGGCATTTTTGCCATATTTTGGGGAACCCAAACTTGGAATATGCCGGACCAAACCAGAACGGCAAAATGAAGTTTTCCTCGAAGGCGCGGTCTCACCGCCGCAATAAAAGCCCTTTAACAGAACCTTAGTATGTTTCTGTACCTCACGGCGAGTTTTTTTTTTCTTTTTCCGGAATACAGTGTTATCTAATGGCCCCTTTTCCAGTATGGGTCCTCCAAGAGGCTGCCACGGCGAACCTAAACTGGCAAAAAGCCTCCCCCCTCCTCGAAAAAAATTTTTTGCCTTTCTGGAAACTTGCGCACAAAATATTCTCGTCCTGCAGTCCTTCCCGCACCAAGCCGCCACACGTGCTTTTCACATGAATGTCACAATAGCAGGCGCACGCTCGATGGACTAATATACAGTGGCGGAAAGCTTCTTTCACTTTTTTTCAGTTTCTTTGCTCCTATTAATGGTTTGAGTGGCGCCTTTTCTGCTGAAGTAGGGAAAACAACAATGTCTGAGTTTCGCATGTTAACGACCTTGGCCATGGTCTTATATAATTCATAGTCTTGTACTCAGTGCACTTTACAGGCCACGTTTGGCTGCACTACATAAAGCGTTGATTTTGCTTCTTTTTGCTTTTTGGGGTATTTTTTGCGGGTGCTTGCTAGGGCTGCTGGAAAATGCGTTTTTCTCAGTTTTGCGTCCTACCACGAATAACGTTTGTTTTGTTGCCCTATTTCTTTCCTGCCGGAGCGTGGCTACATGCGCCCATTGCCGACAGCGGCACGGTGGAGGGTTGTCTCCTCTCAACGGACCAGTACCTCGTGCAAGTGGACCGCGATTGCCCCAAGGGCAACAGCCATGTATACCCGCAATAGCTCAATACAGGGCGCATCACCTTGACAAGGTGTGCCAAACAGGCCTTCAAAATAGAGACTCAAACATTAAGAGTATAGTACGGTTTACTTGTGTTGTGTATGTCACTTAGACAGAGTTGCAATAAAAGCTTGAAAGTGACATTTTCTTTGTCGTGAATATTTCAAGTGGCCAAGAAATACTGTTTCTGGACTCTTGTGTTCATTCCTCCTGCTTCGTGGTCTAATGAAACGACAGCCACTCATGGAGTATTTGCACGAGCCAGCACATCGTCTTTTAGTATGCACGTTCATTCCGGAGGGGAGCAGTTGCAGGGATGAACATTTAGTCTTGAAAGCATCAATTGGTCTTGGGGGAGTAATGGGAAGATAAACGATTGGTGCTCAGAGGACCAACGCTTGGACTCCAGTGGACTAACAGGGGAGACTAACAGTTCATCTACAAGGGACCAAGACTTAGTCTTTATGGTGCACCAAAAGTTGAACCATCAAGGGACTAAGTGTAGAGGGACTAACAGTTGGTACCCTTGCCGTTAGCCCCAAAAAGGAATAGTGCTAGTGGGCAACTGTTACGCGCCTCACGTGGCAGAGAAATGAGGCTCGGTTTGAAGCATTATATTCCCACAAAGTATATTTACAATACGAAAACCTCAAACGAACGCGATCATAACAAGCTCACAAGCATATCACACAATACACAACAAAACAAGCACAACCTCATACTATCCCAAAATCTAGTCAAATAGCCACTAGAATACATTGACTGGTATGGCAATGTAAAACAAGTCCCACCCTGTAGCACGTAGAAGCGACTGCTATTCCGATGACGTGTCCCGGTGCGGAGGTTTGCGCTTGCCGAGCGTCGCAGCACGTCGCGATGGCCCGTGCTGGTCGTCAGTGGGTTGGATGACCCTTGGTGCGATTCCACGGCTTCGCTGAGTATCGCGGCTCAGCAGGAGGCCAGCAGTGCGAAGCTGCTGGTAATAGGGGGTCCGGAGCTGCCCGCTGCGAGACGGTGCGATGCCGCTGGTGCGTCGTGGGGCACGGCCCGACGGGTCACCGGTGGTGCGATGCCGCCGCTGAGCAGAAGGCCAACAGAGCGAAGCCGCTGGTAATAGGCGGTTCCGTGCCGCCCGCTGCCAAAAAGTGCGATGCCGCTGGTGCGTTGTGGGGCACGGCCCGAACTTGCCACCGTTCTTCCCAAGACCTTGTTCCACTCTGTCCACTCCACTTCGTCCTCCTCCTCTTCACCTCGCATTCTAACGTGTGAGGCTCCCATTTGCTGGACAAGCTACATCCTCCTCCTCTTCGTTTACCCTGTGTTTCTTCTTCATTGGTCACTTCAAAATCCTTCTCGCCACTCCGTATTCTCATTCTTGTTTCTCTTCAACTTATCTTCCAACATCTTCTTCTGAGGTCAATCCCCCTTTGAGTGTGGGCTCGTTTTACCACATGACGTTACCCCCCCGAAATTGAAGAGTCTTTTTTTGTTAAAAAAAACTGCTACACATCACGCCGGTTTGTGGAAACAAAGTCGCAGTCCGCACGTCACAACAACGTCAGCCCTATTAACATACTACATCAGTCCTACGAAACTACTAATATGCATCACATAACAAGTTCACTGTTCACCGAAACTATCTTCAAATCCTACCCTCAATTACAACACGTAAAACTAACATACAATACTTTCCCATTCGCTTACCCTAATATACTGATGCAATCTGCTCGAACACATAACCCAAATGAAACACTTCCCTAAATATCATATTTGACACCAAATTTTTCAATCCGCACTTCACCACTAACTCATTCATACCTCTCATCTCGCCTTTTTGCCATACTACAAAATTTATGCTTTACCTTAATGCACAACCTATTCGTCACATTCACTTATGAGTCCTATGCCTGTCCAGTCAACTACATGATTTCAACCGGCTTTATTGAGCTCTGACTTAATCTTCACCTTCTTGCGCCTCAACCATTCAGCCCCTTTCACTACACTGTCATGTCTGCTTTAACCACCATCAATGTTCCCGTGTTTCGCTACCATATGGTCCGTGTCCTGCCTCAAGTCGTCCTCTACTGCAAGCTTTCCCGCGATAGTGTACGACTCGCACGATTTCTACGTTTTTGCCTTCTTTGCGAGTCTGCGCTTTCGCTCTCCTTTGACGCTCGTGCTTTGGCTACTCCCAGAGGAAAACTCACTGCATATATTTTGGCCGATGCCACCTTGGCCTGGGTGCTGATTATGGAGCAATCCGTTCATCTTACAGACCTTAGCTCGTCGTCTGTGCGTCATCTTCGTAGAGTGCGCTAGCCCTACGAACATCTCAGCTACCCTATCACTTTTCTCACAGCTCCGCTCATGCACTCGCTCCTTCTAAGAAGCAGACTTTTTCTCTCCTCTGCTTCGCAGGCTTACGAAAACGGGGGCACTTTTTCTCGCCCTCTTGCTTCTCAGCCCCCTTACCGGGTGCTGGCAACTGCTGTTTACATGTTACCAGCCCCTGTCCACTGCCAAACCTGAATTTCTCGAGTCGGGACTCTTCATCGACCACATGAAGCTGCGTCTGAGGGAGCTATCCTAGTTGCTCTGAAATCTGCTGACTTGGCTGCGCACTGGTGATCCCGTCTACTGTCTTAGACGCTGAGCAGTCTGCTGAGCCGTCTAAAGAGTTCGCACTGTCCTTTTGTGTGACAAGTGTACTCTAAATAGTCCTAGGCATTTCTACCCGACCAGAAATAGAGCTTTCAGTCTGGAGGCTTTCACTGCCAGTGCACGGAGCGGCCTGTGTCTCCGTATCAATAATTACTCTTTCAGAGACTGGAAAATCGATTGAGCAATCAGAAGTACTTGGCGGCCGTATGCTCTCCTCACCTGAGCTGTTCTGGCTGCGATCTCCAAGCGCCTGGGCTTTGGTTCCACCATACCCGGCCCGTTCACCTCCTAGCGCTTCGAACGCGCCTTTCTCCTCAGCGGTCGTATGCGAGAACCCTTTTGCTTTTATTTTCTCATTGCCATCGCCGCGCTGTGAAAACCGCGTTCTCTCAACAGCACGTGCTTCTTCTCTGTCACCTATCTGCGTTCTTTCTTTCTCCCATGCTTCAGAGAGGTCGGTGATCCGCGTGCCTTCAGGCTCACGTGCAGCGCGTTCACCGTTCTTTCTATGTTCTCGTTCCTCGCGGCGCCGCTTTAACTGTACTAGGCGTATCTTAAGTTCCAAAATCTCAATTTCCCGCACGGCTTTCCTCTCATCTTCTTGTGCTCTCTCTCGCAACCTTATACTTTCTCGTTCGTACAAGCTGAGCACCTCCTCTTTGGTAAAACCTAAAGTACTAGCCAAGGTTAATATCTTCTCGAGAACCATCTCTCCGCCAGCTGCGACGCGTGGTTGGGCCAACGATAGATCCTGGCAGGATCGCCAAATGTCGTCACGCGTCTCACGCGGCAGAGAAGTGAGGCTCGGTTTGAAGAATTATATTCCCACACAATATATTTACAACACAAAAACCTCAAACGAACGCGATCTGAACAAGCTCACAAACATATCACACTATTCACAACAAAACAAGCACAACCTCATACTATCCCAAAATCTAGTCAAATAGCCACTATAATACATTGACTGTCTATGGCAAAGTAAAACAAGTCCCACCCTGTAGCACGTAGAAACCGCTGCTATTCATATGACGTGTCCCGGTGGGTAAACTTCCGCTTGCCGAGCGTCGCAGCACGTTGCGATGGCCCGTGCTGGTCGTCAGTAGGTTGGAGGACCGTGGTGCGATGCGACGGCTTCGCTGAGCACCGCGGCTCAGCAGGAGGCCAGCAGTGCGAAGCTGCCGGTAATAGGTGGTTCCGAGCTGCCCACTGCCAAACGGTGCGATGCCGCTTGTGCGTTGTGGGGCACGGCCCGAACTTGCCACCGTTCCTCCCAAGACCTCGTTCCACTCTGTCCACTCCACGTCGTCCTCCTCTTCACCTCGCATTCTACCGTGTGAGGCTCCCATTTGCTGGACAAGCTACCTCCTCCTTCTCGTCGATTACCCTGTCTTTCTCCTTCATTGGTCACTTCAAAATCCATCTCGCCATCCCGTATTCTGATTCTTCTTTCTCTTCATCTGTTCTTCCAACATCTTCTTCTGGGGCCAATCCTCCCTTTGGGTGTGGGCTCGTCTTACCACATTACGGCAACACAGTTAGTCTCCCAAAGGACTAACGCCGATGCCCCATTAGTTCTTTTTGGCTAAGAGTGTAGAGACGGCGGCCTCTAATCATATTTACCGGAAAGTCACAGGCGTCGCTATTAAACTGTTGACAAGAAATATTGCATGCGGTTTCACATCTACCAGTGCCCTGGTGGTGGCGATTGTGAAATGGAAGTTTGGGTATAGGTTGTTTACATACATCTATCTAAAGCAGTTTTAGTAGCTTTCTAAGAGCCGTCAGTACATTGCATAAATTAGTCCGGACGTCCTGAAATGATCTTCTCTTGCTATAAAACGACAATTCTGAGCAGTGAGCTCAGCTATTGTGTTGCCGAGTGTACTTTCGCGATCCTACGCCGGTATGTGTTTGTGAGGCGGCGGGGGATGCACTCTTCCATGTGTGCGTATACGCGTGTGTGAGTGCGCGTAGAATTACGTGCATCCCTGCCTGTTACAGTGTAGTTTATGGAGAACGTCCAGGGCTACGTGTCCGTTCATGTGTATCTTGCGCTATGAAGTTAGATAACTCGCTGTGTGGTTGCGTGTTTGCGTATGGTTTATATATAAATATGTGATTGTTTGCTGCCGGAGATTACGCTATTCTGAACGTTTTCATTGAACTTTTGAAGTCATCTCAGCGCAAGAGCACAGGTAGGCGATGAGGCAAAAAACTAATAAGAAACATTTATTCTGATTAGTGAAGTCATTTGACGATGGTGGGTGCTATTTAGGCAGCGACCGCAGCCATAAGTGCCTCCAGGGAAATTAGTTCTCCATTGTCTGGGCAGCGGTCCCTCGCGCGTTCCTCCACAAGGTGCTCAAGAGAGCTGAATCACAAAGATGCCGTTAACTTGGGTAAAGGATGTATGGCTGTATGAATCAGGTGTAATTATGCGGGATTTTTAACTCTCATTGCCTATAAAGCGTACTGTGTGTGTTTATGTTTGATTTTGAGCTAAGTATGACTAGCGTGATAGACAAGGCAGTAAAGGAGGCAATTACTTCAGAAATCATACAAGACTTAGCACGTGCATCCCTATAATTTTCTAGCTGAAGTGGTTGAGCTCGAATGTCACCTAGACGAAGAAACGTTGTCGCCATCCCGCCTTGCGAACCAGATGGTGTGCACACCAGATGGTGCACACGCATCCAGGGTGATGACATTTGGGCTATGTACATCGCCGGTTACATTTCAATGCGTCATGAACGCAGTTCTAGCAGCTTTAACATGCAAGACTTGTCTCGTACGTGGATGACGTCGTCAATTCGCTTGCACTCATTGAGAGCTTCCGCAAACTCCGAGACGTGCTGCAAGTTCTGAAGAACGCTGACCTAAGCTAAATACAACGAAATGTCGGTTTGCTTACGACCAGTTAACATTTCTTGGAGATGTCGAGAGAGAAGTACTCTGCAGTAACCACGACGCCATCAGCCAAGAAGGGAGTCAGGAAGTTCCCGGGTTTGTGCGCGACCTGCCGAAGCCTCGCGTGGAACTTCTCTCAGATTTACGCACTACTGACCGACCTCACAAAGACGACGTCTTATTTCAATGGAGAATAGAAGCATAAGCAAAAAGAGGCATTCGGAGAATTGAGGAAAGCTTTCCTGATGACGTCTGTTGTGCAACACTTCGACCAAGATTGACGCTCAGGCAAGCAACAAGAGGCTCGGGGAACTACTAATTCAAAATGAGGATTGCACTGATTGCGTCATCGCATAAGGTAGCCGCATACTTTCCAAAACGGAACGTCACCTCCACTTTTCCAAATGACTTACTCGTCGTTACTACGGCCATCAAACTGTTTCGTCCCTATCTGTATGGACGCTGCTTTCGTGTGGCCTCTGATCATTACAGCTTATTCTGACTGTCCAACCTGAAGGGCCCCTCTGGTCGCCAGGCGCGATGGAATCTGCTGCTACAGGAATTTGACGTCACTACAACGTACGAGTCTGGGCGCAAGCATAGTGATTGACACATTGACTCATGGCAAGCATAGTGATTGACCCATTGACATTGTGTACACAGGTTCCGATGACAAAGACGACCACTTTGGGGCCATGACGACCCATCAACGGTGCGACCCTGAACGTCGGCAAGTAATTGATTACATGGACGGCAACGCAAGCTATATTCCAAGAACTTTCAAACGTTTTCTACACGCCCTCGTCATTTGCGACACCGTTCTATATGAACAGAACCTTCAACGTGGTGGATGGTCATGTGTCCTGGTCGTAATCTACGGCCGGCGTTCATCGGAGCTTGCCACGATGACTCCACTTCGGGACACTTAGGTTACAGCACCACGCTTGCACGATTGTGATAAAGCTAGTACTGACGGTGCATTGACAAATACTCAAGGCAAAGAAAGAGGGTAGACAGGAATGAAAAGGATAAAACAAAAGATTGAAACTAATATTTGCTGGGAAGAAGGAGGCGCCTGCACCGATGCAGATGACATAAAAAGAACTTGGGTTTTATTGACGAGGGATTCGATGACGCCAACGTATTCAACAGGCACTAAACAAAAACTAAGGACTACATAAAAAATTACACAGTGCGGTATCACATGTTCGACCTCGAAGATAAAAAGATACAAAATATTGCCGGTATCCTTAGCAGACATTGTTACATTTATGTTGCTCTCTACCAGTCATTGTTTATTTCGCAACTAAATAATTGCTCGTTACTGCTGGCACCTACCGCTTCCCAGAATCTGCAAACAATAACAATATTACAGAAGAGAGCAGTTTGAGCAGAGGCAATACGTTTCCTGCCTTGAACACACGCAAAAGTTTATTAAAAATAAAATGAAAAAAAAATCTCCTGATAGATACAAATATATACGGAAACCGAAAGCTGCAAAAAGGCAGCGCAAAGAAATACGGAGCTATTTCTATACAGGCTTATTTCTATTTTTAAAAATCTAAAAGAGACTACATCTGTGTATTCCTACAGATACCCACAATTATGGCAAAAAAGTTTTCACGTAGAAACTACGGTCAATGACGACTCAGGCAATATTACCTCCAATACTAAATCATTTACACCATCACTACAGAAAAGTCATCGCCTTAAGGAGTGCTGTGATGAAGGCGAAAAGCGAAACCGCCCGTGTTTTAGATGCGAAGGCATCTCATTCACTCGCCTTGTCCCTGCATTCATCCGGCGTTGTCGGCGTTGTCGGCGTCCACCCCTCCCCCATTCTCCTCGCCGCGCCAGCTGTGATCTCCGCCGCTCACCCCCTCTCTTCTACGATAGCGAACATGCTCTCGCGAGGGGCATTGGATTGGATTCAATTGAATTTGCTTGGCTTGGCTTTTTCTGGATTGGATTGGATTGGACTGTCTTGGCTTGGCTTGGCTTGGCTTGGCTTGGATTAGATTGGGTTGGATTTAAATTGGATTGGATTGAAGTGGATTGTGTTGGATTGTGTTGCATAATAGCCGCAGCAGACGCACTGGCGCCGGCGCGTCCCCTCACCGTTATGCGCGCTATAAAACGCGGTGCCTGCGCCGCTCCGCTCCATCGTTCCAGCGCTGTTCCTCCACTGTCCAACGCTGCAACGTGAACCCCCTATGCGTCGCATCTACACAGGGGTTCCGGCGAGGGGCGGTTGGAGTTTTTTTAAGATTTCAGGGCGCGTGAAAGATACCCAGGTGAACAAAATTAATCCGGAGCATTACAGTACGGATGCGAATCATGGCCTCTGAGCGTGGGCGCGTTAAACCTCATAATCAATCATTCTGAGCTTCTATGCGGAACATTTTGTAACAGATATGTGTACATTCAGGAAAGGGAAAATAAGATACCTGCAAATATACGTATGTTGTTTTAAATAACATGGGTGGGTCAGAAAGAAGCCTCTAATGGTCTCTGTCAGGAATCAAGGTACAAAGACGGCTGAGACGATGAAGAAGAAGTGACTAAGAAGAGAGAAATGTCTGGAAGCTTATGGAAAAAAAAGGAAAAGAGGGAAGGAACACGAAGAGGAGGTGGAAGAGGAAATCGTGGTTCGAGGAAACCGAAGAAGCGAGACCCGAGGTGTGGGAATCCGCAAGGCCCGAGCGGCACTGCCCCGTCCGCCTGCTTAAGCAGTCGACGTGGGTGCTCCTGGGCAACAGCGGCTTCACTCCTCTGGCTTTAGCACCGGCTTGCACGGGTACACACGCACCAGCAGCTCCGTTCCACTGTCCCGTCGCCACCTTCACGGCGCTTCGCTCAGGGAGCCACCTCAGCAAGAACTCACACTCGACTGCCGCAACGTTCTGGCCTAACGCAGCAACAAAAAGTGCGGTAGGGTTTTGAGAAACTATAAGGACCAATAGCTATTGCGTGAGAACAATGTTGTAGTTTAAGAACTGAACGCCATTTAGGGTTTTCTGTATGCAGTGTATTTCCAAGAATTGTATTGGTTTTTTCTTACCATCGCAATACCTTTATCTACCTAAAAGTCTTATCTCAGCTTGATCCTTTTGTGTCCGAACTCCATTCTCTTACCGAGGTGACGCGTGACAAAAACATTGGCGAGCCTGCCAAGATTCTTCAACAGTAACTGCCAGGATCAGACGATTCCAGGATCCCTTTTCACATTGTCACCTGTTTACCGCGGTAGAAGAGATGCATCTTCAAAAGTAATGACATTGTCGAGTAGCTTGGGGTTGACTAAGGAAGATATGTTGGACCTGTATGAGAGGAAAAATGAGAGACAGAGCGAGAAAAGAGCAGCAATGAGAGAGGCGAGTCGAGAAAAGGAATAGAAAGCCAAGCGCATGGCGGATGTAGAAAAACAAACACTAGCCCAAGAGAAAGAGTCGGTCGAGTTAAAGCTACGTTTAGCAATTGCTAGCCCATCAAACCAAAGTGGTGAACAATCCCCTGCATCTCCAGTACCACAGACGTCCAGGAGTCCGGAAGTTTGCCCAAGAAAACTCATGGCTCCTTTAGATCACAAAAGAAATGACCTCGATGCTTATCCCCATCGCTTCGAACGAGTAGCACTAGGGATAGGTTGGCAGAAGATTCAGTGGGCGACAGCATTGAGTCTCTGTCAGGTCGGGGAAGCACTCTTCGGAAGAATGCAGGCATAGGAGTCTATGGACTATGACACGGTAACGACAGAATTGCTTCAAAGATATAAACTTACAGCTGACGGTTTTCGCGAGAAATTTCGCAACGCAAAGCCAGACGATGCAGAGACCGGAAAACAGTTTGCTTCACGTCTCATAAGCTATTTTTACCGGTGGTTGGAGGTGTCCAACACGAAAAAGACGTATGAAAAACTTAAAGTTCGAAATGTTACGGAACATTTTTCGCACGTTGCAATTCCAAGTAGGCCGTATTTCTGAACGAGCGCAGCCTAAAGACTCTTGATGAGATAAATACTGCCACAGATCAATACATCGAAGCTCAGAGCCTTAAGAACTTGTGCAAAGTGAAGGAAGAGGGCATGGTGACGAGTATAGGAGCTCAGAAAAATATGACACAACAGTTCGCTTTGAGGGCGCCATTTCGTTGTTTTCTTTGCAATTGCGTAGGCCACCATGCTGCTGATTGCCGAGCTGTTGCTAACTCGAATCAAGCACCTTCGACTTGCCAGGTGTGTAAGGGAAGAGGACATGCCGACTGAAGAATGTCGTTTTTAAAACCAGGAGAGGTCAGCTTGTGCAATAAACGCGAACGAGTTCAGAAAAGCGCCACCAAAGCCAATTACAAGCACCAAAGAAAAAGATACAACACTGAGAGAAGGAGAGGATCGGGCGTCACAAGAATTGCAAATGCCTGTTGTAGATGGGGAGCTGCGGGGAGAGCGAATCCCAGTTCTCCGGGATATCGGGACGAACACGGCATTGCTGAGGAGGAGTCTTGTCAGGGAAAACGAGTTTAGTGGCAGGAGGCGCAAGTGGTTCTTGTAGGTGCAACGGTAAGGTACTGGCCGGAAGCTACCATTCATGTTTCGGCCCCTTACTACACGGGAGAGTTAATAGCCAAATGTGTCGATGAACCACTGTATGACTTGATTCTGTGTAATGTGCCAGGCATTAGAGAAGTGAAAGACCCTGACACCAAATGGAAACGCCAAGTAAAGGAAGTGAGTGGAGACAATAGAAGACGCCCGAAGGAAGAACGGAAAAACGATAAAGAAACAACAAAACCAATCATTTCAACAAACCAATCATTGCAACATCGATAATGTCTATGACAGCGCCTGCAATGACTGCAATTGAGAAAACAAAATCCCTACATGAACGCGCTGATCCAGTGCACCAGTGTTGAGTAGGTCACACGAGAGGATCAGCGGACAACAAAAGAAGGGTCCGCCGTGGAAAAACTGGTGGCGACAAGCTTATTTCGAAGATCCCGGGTGACATTTTCAAAACACCAGACGACAAAGTGGTAGCTGAAAGTGCGGCAGAAACCGTGCCGGTGGCGAAACCTATCACCGAGTCACAAGCTTTCATGCGAATGAAGTCGTAACTGAAAGTCATCGTGACCAGAAAGCGGGCAAAATCTACAGTGGACCATGAAAGTCATAAATCCTTGAAGAACAACGAAGGAGATGCTCGAGAATGGTTGAACAGAGGCGAGAAGACGATCGACTCAACATTCGTTGCCAACTACAGAGCGTTACCAAGCCTGCTGGGGAATTGTAGACGCCGGTAAACGGATTAAAGAACTGCGAGGACATAAAAAGGTTCGAGAAACAGGGTGGTGGCACCCGAAGCTTTACATTGACGAAAGATATTATGCCGGACATGCTTATGGACACAAAGACTATGGCAATTCAAAACAGGGTGGTCTAGATCGTAGAGATGCAGTTTGCCAAGAATGTCAGAATAGGAGAAGGAACTGCTAGGCGAACAAAGTAAGGTGACTTAGTAGATTAGTGAAGTAGTACCCTATTTTGTGCAACGTTCAAAATGAGGAAGATGAGGTAACTCGGAAGTGAGCAGTACACTAGATAAATCACAATATACTTCTCCAGCAGATTTTGTGAGTAGAGTGCCGTGATTAACCAATGTGCAGTCTATGGGTTTAGAATTGCTGGCGTAATACGTTAGAGAAAGAATATTTTTGTGAACTTACACTAACGCGCACAGAAAGTGAAACTTCGGCGAGATTTTCAGTGACTATACTTTAGTGTCATAAGACTGACTTAGTGTGGCTTAGCACTGAACTGAACTGTGCTGTGAGAAAGTGACTGACTGTGGTTTGTAGTATGAGTGTGGGTGATCAACCTCAAATAGGAAGCAGTTTTTTATAAAAAAAACTCTTGAAGACGGAAACAAATGTCAGCAGTCAAGGTGCGAAGACGGCTGAGACGACGAAGAAGAAGAGACTAAGAAGCGAGAAATTTCTCGAAGCATGTGGGAAAAAGAAGAGGAAAAAAGGAAAGGAAGACGAAGAGGAGGTTGAAGAGGCGATGGCGGTTCGAGGCGACCGAAGGAGGTGGGACCCGAGTTCTGGAAACCCGCAACCCACCAGCGGCACTGCCGCGTTGGCCTCCTCAAGCAGTCGACGTGGGTGCTCTTGGGCAACAGCGGCTCCGCTTCATTGGTTTCAGCCCCCGCTTCCACGGGTACACACGCACCAGAGGCTTCGTTTCACTGACCCCGTCACCATCTTCACGGTGCTGCGCTCAGGGAGCCACCTTAGCGACAACTGGCACTCGACTGCAGCAACGGTCTGGTCCAACG
This sequence comes from Haemaphysalis longicornis, assembly GCF_048455015.1. Classification (NCBI taxonomy): domain Eukaryota; kingdom Metazoa; phylum Arthropoda; class Arachnida; order Ixodida; family Ixodidae; genus Haemaphysalis; species Haemaphysalis longicornis. The sequence continues at coordinate 78,831,640 of NW_027526295.1, forward strand.
AAGCAACAAAAAGTGCGGTAGGCCTTTGAGAAACTATAAGGACCAATAGCTATAGCGTGAGAGCAATGTTGTAGCTTAAGAACCTAAAGCCATTTGGGGTTTTCTCGCTGTAGTATATTTCCAAGACTTGTATTGTTTTTTTTTCTTACCCTCGCAATACCTTTACCTACCTAAAACCTGCATCTCAACTTGATCATTTCGTGTCCGGACTCTATTCTTTTACCGAGGTAATGCGTGACAGTGTCATTTTAGAATCTTGTTTGTTCTCATGCAATGTTTTCTATGATGTTTTCATTTCGTCAACCCGTTATGAAAGTCATGCGTTTGTCATTATGTATTTTATTGTTAATTTACTTGCTTTGAGCGTCGATCTGTCACGACGGTATGGGAGACAGGAACTTTGCTAAGCCATAAACAAGCGACGTTTTCACCGGGTACACCCCCTTTTAAAGAAAGCTTCACTACTTTCATATACTGGTTTTGGAGCAGATGCGCAAGTTCACCATTTGACCGGGGACACACCCCCGGCGACACCCCTCAAAGTGCATCGCGTGTTTCCACGGGTCCGCTTTCCGCGCTGCACACAAGGCCCCGTTCAGTCGTTCCGCTCTACTGATCTACTGATCTACTAAGCGCCGCACGGTTACGGGTGGTCAGCTGATTGGCAGCGGACCAACCCCGTTACCTCCCACGCATATGGCGCTGGGTCGTCTCGGGCTACGTGACTAGAGTCCCGCCCAGCGAAGAGGAACGCGCGTTCGCAGGCCCTCCTTGTTGGAGCCTTCCACGGGACGGAAGGGTTTTGATCCGTGGTTGGCAATACAGCTACATCAAGGGTTAACCAAGCGAATAAAAGACTCAACCACACAAACTAAGGTTTTGCTTTGCGTATCCTGAGCTGAGCTAAGCCGCCACCATTTTTTCACTGAATGCTGTACTGGTGAAAATAGATAGATAGATGTAACTTTATTGAGGAAAGGGCTGGCTCAGAGGCATATAAGAATGGTAGGGCGGAAAAGGAGGTGGTAAATTTAAGTCTGGCTCAGAATGTCAACCTCGCGTGTGAAGTCCCAGAAGGAACGCAGGACTCGGGCTGCGTTCGTGTGCTGTGGTGGGGAGATCCAGTACTCGTACGTCGGAACTTGGTGGCGAAAATAAAAACTGGTGAATAAATATTAATTAGTGAAATTAAAACATATAGGTTGATTGAAATTCGCGGAGGCACGCTTCACATTTCAGGCTTCGTAAGAGGTTTGGTGCGGACACAACTACGGAAACCGAATTGTTAAAATGTTTGCTTGTCATTCCACATCTTCTGCGTACCGACGTGTGACATTGTATAATGCCGACCCCACGCCGGAGTGCAGAAATTATACTATATTATTTGCATTAGGGATATTTGGCGAGGGAAGCCCACTTCCTTCGAGAGTTCATTCGCTAGTATACCACCTGGATACGCCGCAAGATGCTGCAGCCATGGTAAGCCTGTCCGCTGGAGCACATTCTTAACCACGCTAAACCTTTCGACCAGGTTCGGAATCTCATTTACGGGCAGTTTATAGACACACACACCGGATACAGACAGACAAAGCCGGAGAAAATGACAAAGGACCCTTGTCTCAACTTGTAACTAAGCTCCTCACTGTTCTCTATCTTCTACAGCAAAAAAACACTCAGCGCCCCCCACAGAACAACAGGACAGCTGGGTGCTTTACCTGCATCCTTGGAAATATGGCCTCGATTCAGGTCCCTGCGGATCATGATGCTCCGGGTCTTTGTCTAGCCTACGTAACTAGTGGGTTGAATAGGGCCATTCAAGCCACAACGGTCTTCTGTTTTTTTTCCACTCTACTCAACGGGCCATCTAGAGCTCTGGGCACTGGTTCGTTATCTGCTCGATTCATGGGCATCTATCCAACCATCGGATGCTGCTAACACTCAGAAGAATGTCGCGAACTCACAAGGCACTTCATAGATGCAAACGAGATAGAGTTGCAGTTTACCCATGATTACGAAGCTGTAACGCATAGTTAAAAGAAAACGTTTTGGGTGTTGGTTTGGATTCCTTCCACTACGTCTGTATTGTCTACGCACCTCCTCTTCAGGTATTGCGGCCCTTATCGAGTTTCCGGGTGCATGTCACCGGCGAGCTGTTTCATCAAGCCTGTAACTCTTGCCGTATCTCCTCTGCTGAAGCCGCGACGCTGTTCACATGCAGCTTTAGGTCTAAATCAGCTTTAGGTTTAAATGCAGCTTTAGGTTTAAAATCACCCACGCCCAACCCTGGCATATTAACAAGGTGCCACGTTGCACGTGATATATTGTAGAAGACCAGGTAGAGCACGAGCGCCTTCGTGAGCGACTGCAGTTCGGAGCAATCGCCTTGTCAGCGGTCGCACTTTTTTAATCTCGAACAACCCCCGTTATAATACACATACTCCCTGTTTTTGCAAGAACTAAATCAATCTGGATGACGAACACAAGTGCGTCCTCTGTGTCTAAGCACCATCATTGTAGAGACACTTGCGTAAATATGTAAGCAGCAACTTGTGAGCAGCGCCTCACAAGCCCATGCAGCCTATACCTGTGCCTCCTCAGCGCATTGTCCTTCTGGTACTTCTGGCACTTCTGGACGGTGGACGACCTCACAGAGAGTGGGTGGGGGAATATTGCAAACCAGTTAAGCAACGGCGCAATGCACTAGACGTTGTGGATTATGTCGCCTGAGAAGAAGCCACTCACGCAACAGGTGGATGATGTTTTAGTGTAAGTTGCATATATGGACTCCATTTAATGTGCGGAGTAGGGCTGAAGAGGCCGATATAATTCTCATTCTGGAAAACCAAGATCTGCCTGCCCGCAGGAAAAAATCCGCGAAGGGTCAGAAGTGAGCGACGCTGAAAGTTGGGTCGGGCATGATTAGCCAAGACGATGCGGCAGTAGCACAGGTTTTCCTTCAGCTCAGCGCGCCTTCAATGCGACAGGAGAACGGCATGCCATCGCTGAAAAGAGTGTCCTTCGATGGGGCATGGTCATTGGGAGTAATGACGACTGTTGGCGTGCATCACGTGACTGCTGATGTTAGGATGCGCCTTTGGAGGATGATGGATGCGGTGCTTCCACATTCTGCTGGCGCTGATGCTAGCAGTACCGCCCCACAGGCTTTGTTCTAGACTACATTGAAAGCACATTAGGATGTATTTGTGGTCCTGAGGTACCAGCGTCTAGAAGCGATATGTTAAAGAAAGTTTTTATGGGCGTTTCATGTTTTGTTACCTACCCCGCAAAAGTACCCTGTACGAGACTGAAAAATGTACCTGAACACGTTAAAGATCTATGTTTGACTTTGCTTCCCACGATTTGTTTTGTGTATCATACACCTCATGCATCCCAGAAAGACTGGTGAGGGCATCGCGAAAACAAATGGTCGCAGCTGAGCCCCCCTAACTTTGCATATGAAAAGCAAAAGCTTGTCCAAGTATGGTTGAGTCTCGGCTTCCCTTGGTTGACCTTTTCTGTAGCTGTTTTGCCGACCACGGCTAAAAGCCATTCGGTCTCGTACAACGTTCACAGAAGGAGGCGCTGCCTCGCTTTCATTCTCGGCGAAGGCGACGCAAGATGAGTCACATAGCCCAGGCCGACCCAGCGACGCATGCGTGAGAGCTGAGCGGCCGCTTCGGTCGCTGCCCCCACCTCTACGTTAGCAGAACCACCGAAAACGGTGCCTTAGGCGCAGCGGCGACAGCAGGCCCACGAATTACGGGATACGCTTACAGCGGAGTGTACCAGGGGTGTGCTTGCAGTGAAAAGGTTACCTTCCGGATCCCCCGCGATTGCTCTGGACAAAAGTAATAAAGCTTCGCCTTAAAATGCAAAACCTCCTTCCGGGTGCACATGTTACCGAAAATGTTGCCGGGTACGTTGTTTCGTTGGTAAAGCATGCCACAGTAAATCGTCTGCACACCTCACGTGGTGAGAAGCACTCTGTACGCGCGTTAGACAACTTTAGCAGTGCGGCGTCCTCCTCGCCACCCTGCTCTTTTCAAGTAGTTGGAGAGCAAAGAGCTCAGATTCTTACTGTTGGTCGTTCCCTTTGAATTTTAACGTGGCACGATGGACAAACCGTCCAGGATGTCATGCGGCGCTAACCATAGGTCCGTCCGTGTGTTGATCTTGTTTTATTTACAGCTCGGTAGTGACACCTTGCATTCAACATCCCTTCTTAAGGATGCGCATTAAATCATAAAGCTGGAACATTTGCTACAGGGATGATATAATTCCTAGTGAAAAAACACAACACACAGTACAAATGCTCACCGGACGGAGCTGTCTCATTTGATATATTTTGGCGTTCTCGTCTTATTTTCTAGGATGCTCATTAGTTAATCCTGAACGTACTGGTCGGCGTATTCGCCACAGCCCAAAATGCTCTGGCAGTTACATACGGTGACTAAAATCATTGAATTACATATACTAGTTCAGCCAGCCAGGTAGGTAAATTTGGAGCCTAGATTTACAACAATGAAGACGTCAAGGTGAAGGAACATGTTCACTAATATACGATGCACTTCTCCCCTCAGGGATACAAAAGGCACACAAAATATGGGTATTTAAAATAAATTCGTTGTTATAAATGACGGAAATTTGTAACCACCAAAGTATTCTTGTGTAAGACATATCAGAAACATTTGGGGTCAAGTACGTTATCACCACTTCAGACATACACAGGCTAGAAAACAGGTTGCCGATGTTGCAGCGTTTCAGTACTTTCGCGTTTTTTCATGTTCAGGGTACCAACACGGCTTTCCAACCGTAACGTCTTACTTCTATTACTCAAGCCTGTTTATGAACGAAAGATGCGACATGGAAATTATTAAGGAAAATTACTGGTACTTTTAACAAGTAATTATAAAGAATTAACGCAAACTGGGTCACCTAAACAAAATAATGTATTTTTTGCTTAATCAACATACAGTAAACGTGTCCAAACGACATAACGGGTGGAAGAGGTCACTGGGTACTTGAACGAGCTATAATAATTTCTTGTTGGGCTCCGTTTGCGGGTCTCATTGTAAATCCTGTGCAGCAATCTGTTTTTGCAATGACTACATGAGTTTGTG
>NW_027526295.1:78839259-78867211 GCF_048455015.1 Haemaphysalis longicornis
CGTTGCAGGGAAGAGGACTTCCTTTCTTCAGAGTGCAGAATAAGTTGGTTTCAGGGTTATATAAATACAAGAAATGTAGCAAGGGTGAGGGCAGGGCAAGGAAAGGGAGAGTTTGTACAATGGGAACATGGTTGTTGGGCAGTCTAAGAATGAGAGAAGTGGAAGAGGGGAAAAAAATAAAATGGCTAGCACGGCAGCAGGGTTGCGGCAGTGATCCAGCAAGCTCACCGCAACCCGTCTTCGCAGTTATTGGCGGTAATCGGCGTGCCGCATCCCGGCCTGACGCAGCGCGCATTCGAGGCCTTGGAACAACCATCTGCGCAGCCAATCCAGGACGACCAAGGGCCACCTGCTTCGGTCCCACCTGCTGGCTATAAAGACCGGCACCTCTTGCCACCCAGCACTGGGCAGCAGGGTTGCGGCAGTGATCAAGCAAGCTCACCGAATTCCTATCCACGCAGTTATTGGCGGTAATCGGCGTTGCTCGCCGAAGCCTTCCTGTTTGCGTATTTTCTTGCCGCACCTGCGCTGCCATTTGCTATTCCCCTTGTATGCAGATAGTCTGTGATGGTAATGAACGCGGAACTCGCAAAGTCTGTTGACACATTGACAAAAGAGGTTGAAGAAATACCGGAAAACCCTCAACATGTTTAATGAGCTGTACGAAAGATGAAAGAAGACCAAGCTACTTTTGACAAAACTAACAAGCAGTCGACCCGGGCAAACCACGAGTTAACCATGCACGTGACTGAACTTGAGCAATATTCCCGCAACGACAAGCTGGAAATAAAAGGCGTTCCCTCGACACAGTGAGAGTGCTGCACAGCAATCCTCAAGCAGATAGGAGAGGAAGTTGGTTGTGCTGTTAGTGATGCTGACATCGATGCTGTGCACCGAGTTCCGGCAAAGGAGGGGCCGCACATTATTGCACAATTTTGTTCACGCGCCAAGAAAACGGAGTTCGCTGCAAAGGCAAAAAAGGCACGACTGGCTGCCGGAACTATTGTTTTCACAACGGTAAACGACAACCTAAAGCCCATCTACATCACCGATCACCTGACCCCCGAAAACGAGTGGCTCTTTGCGCAAGCACTTGCACTGAAGCGAGAGAAACTGTGGGAATATCTTTTGACCGCAAACGGAAGGATTCTAAATCGCAAGTGCAAAGACAGACGTGTGCCCCGCATTTCGGGGGTCAATCATCTTTCCGTCTTCACATGAACAATCACCTATCACATAGGCAGCTTAGCATGTACTACAGCGTAGATCAACTAAAAGTACTCAGAAATTCGCCTTCGTCACACAAGTCTGTATTTCATTTTAACGCACGTAGTTTACCCAAACAAAAGGATGACGTAATACACTTTCTAACACTTCTTGATCATAATTTTTTGATTACCTGTCTCTCGGTTTTTGCCATACAGGAATATGAAGCAGAATACGCCCACCGAACAAGTGATCGCCATGGTGGTTCAGCCATATTCATCTCTAATCAGCTCGCATACAGGCGCCGCTCTGACATAAAATTTAACGTTTATAAACTGGAGTCCGTGTGGCTTGAATTTGACCGCACCTTTTTCCCGTCTTACAAAAACATAATTGGCTCCATTTATCGCTCACCTTCGTCATCGTACGTTAATTTCTGCGCAGAGCTGGAAATCATTTTAAGCCGTCTGAATCACGAAAACAAACATTTTATTATAGTTGGCGATATAAGCATGGACATTACAGATATCACGAGCAGCTGCTGCGCAGAATACGTAAACTATTTTGTTGGCCGTGGTTTGGAATCATTGTTAGAACCGCCTACACGCTGCACCTCATCCCGCCATGGCACTCTCATTGATCATGTGCTAACGAACGTCATCTCGCGTCATATTGTGGGCATCGTTAACTGTGATATTACCGAGCTATACCCCACTTTTTTATTGGTCGAAACTCATAATCAATGCAAGGGAAGGACTCTAACAAGACACCAAATTGTTTCAACCGTTAATTCCTAACATTGACTGGAACGTTATTCTCCAGGAACCGAATCTTGAAGCCGCTTTCAGCAATGTTTCTACTAAATTAACGAAAACAAATAATTTATCCTCATCATTTTCTGTGCAATACAAACGCTACTATGCACCCAGAAACCCGTGGATCACAAACAATTTACTAAGGTGTATTCTTAAAAAGGGCAGCCTACATACACAACTTAAAAAGCGCCCGTTTATTCTAGCTTTACAGAAGCAGTACAAAAATACCTCTCAAAGGTTATCTAAACTTTTAAAAGCCGCCAAACAGAACTATTATGAAAACCAAATTATTAAAAGTGGTAACAACCATCTGAAAAATTGGGACCTAATTAAAATATTTTTGAACCTGTATAAACAAGCATCAATCGCCAATGAAATTGTTTAGGATGGAAAGTGCCTGACTAATTCTTTCGATATAGCGAATGCGATCAACAAGTTTTTTTTGAGGGTATCCTCAATTACATCAACTAATATTCCACATTATGCTCGTTGTTCCCCTTCATTTTACTTACGCCCTACATCACCGGAGGAGGTTTTTCGTGTTCTGTGTGGTCTAAAATGTACTGGTCAAGGGTTAGACCTCATTCAACCATCAAGAAATAGGCTTGTCATTCGTGAGCTTTCGGGTGTTCTCGATACTTTAATAAATAACATATTTACCACTGGCATTTTCCCCTCTAGACTTAAACGCGGAAAAGTTCTGCCAGTTTTGAAAAACGGAGAACGAAATGCCTTGGGTAGCTACCGCCGGATAACAATCCTGCCATTCTTAAGTAAACTAATGGAGAAACTTCTGCCTGACCGGCTCACTAAGTACTTAGAAAAATTAAGCCTTCTCACACCACGGCAATTTCGTTTCCGGCCCAGTTTTTTACGGAGCTAGGGCTAATAGGATTCACTGATCAGAGTAAAACTTTTATTGACAACGGTTGCTGGGCTTCGGCAATATTTCTGGATTTTACTAAGGCATTTGATACAACGAAACCACACTACACTTTTTTCGAAATTAGAATCATTTGGTATATGTAGACAGGTTCTAACCCTTCTAAAACGTTATCTGTGTGACCGCACACAGGTTGTTCAATTTGCCGATGCCGTGTCACAGCCAATAACTCTTATTCAAGGTGTTCCTCAGGGATCTATTCTAAGGCCGCTTCTTTTTCTTTTGTATAATAATGACTTACCTAGTTGCCTTAACAGTTCTTATTGCATTTTTTACGCTGATGACACGACTACATGATGATGATGGTAAGAGTTTTTTGGCGCAAGGCCAGCTGGGGCAAAGAGCGCCAAACAAAAGTATCTAAAATAAAATATTGGCTTCTAAAGCCAAAACAACAATAAAATCAAATAACGGCAATGGTGATGGCGGTGTATAGGGCCAGATTTGATTATGCGTGATAGGAAATGAGGTTTAAAAATTCGTATCTGACAAGTACTCAAACACACGTTGAACGGAAAACATGGCATCGTCACCCAGAAACAGAGATGGATCTAGGGGAATATGTTGTCTGTAGAGTTCTCTGAAGTGTTTGTGTCGTGTTATGTGAAGTGCCTTGCATGCGATTAGTATGTGCACTACGGATAGGGCCTCTCCGCACCTGCCGCACTGGGGTCTAGAAGATCCCGTCAGCAGATACCAGTGCGTCGCATGGGTGTGCCCTATCCGCAGCCTACCCAAGGCGACTTCCGTGTGTCTGTTGTGTGAGTCAGATGTGTACCGTCCCAAGTGTGGCTTTATTACATGTAGTTTGTTGTCTGTCTGTTCGTCTCAGTGTGTTTGCCATGTTCTGCGCAGGTGTTGTCTTATGTGTGGCTTGAGGTCTGTGTAGGGTATCGTTGTAATGTCTACAGTGTTCCTGAGTGAAGCAGCAGCGGCCCTCTCGTCTTCAACTCGTTCCCAGCGATTCCTGCGTGTCCTGGGACCCAGCAGAGGACCAGCTGATGCTTATGCGCATACACAGACATGATAGTGGTAAATACAAGATTAACTATGTGGTTTTTGGGGGGCTTGTGCGATGACAGTGCACGAACAACACTCAGAGAATCTGTGTAGATGATAGACTTCTGAATTTGATTTTCAAGTATGTGTCGTACAATGAGTAAAATTCCATATGCTTCTGCTGAAAAAATTGTTGTGTGGACGTTCATGGTTCTGGCTGCACTGAAATTCGGACCATGAGCAGCGCAGGAGACCATAGTGGAGGTTTTAGACGCGTCACTGTCAAATTCTGCAAGTGGGTATTTAAACTGCAGAGACAGAAAGTGCTGCAGTATTCCAGCTCGCGGTACCCGATTTTTGTCAAGTTTCATAAAATAAAGGTCGGAGGACACAGGACGAACTTTCCAAGGCGGTAAAATGTCTGAAAAGGTTGATCTGTACACATCTAAAAACGAAGCGCTCAGATCCGAGGCTCGCTCTCTCACTCTAAGTGAAAAGGGCAGAGGAACGGATGGGCGATTTACAAAGAGCAGAGATGTTGATGTATCATTAAAGACAGGATAAAAAGGATGATTATTCAGCGATGAATTTTAAAAGCATAAAGCAAATCCATGTATGTTCGTTGGTTCTCAAGGCTCCACTTATTACACTCGACATAAAGACTCTCAGCAGGGCTAGTGCGAAAAGCACCCGACGAAAGACGAAGGCCCAAGTGTAGCACTGGGTCAAGAATTCGCAAGGCTGTCTTAGTCGCCGACCCATAAACCACACTGCCATAGTCCAAACGAGACCCAACCAAAGCAGTATACAAGCGAAGGAAGAGTTCTTTGACGGAGCCATAGGATTGGTGGGAGAGAACCTTAAGTATATTAATTGTTTTGAGACATTTATTTTTAAGTTCCTTGATGTGGGGAATGAATGTGAGTTTGTGATCAAACACCACACCTAAGAACTTGTGCTCCTTGTTCACAGGAAGCAACACGCCATTAAGATGAATGTCTGGGTCCGGATGGACCCCACGCTTCCTGTAGAACACAACGCAGGAACTTTTTGCAGGATTCAATTTAAAACCATTCTTGTCTGCCCAGCCGGCAAGTTTCTTGACACCAAGCTGGACTTGACGTTCGCAGATTGACATATTACATGATTTCTAGGATATCTGGACGTCATCTACATACATGGAATAAGAGATTGCGGGTGGCAGTGCCTTACCAAGAGAGTTCATTTTTACTATGAAGAGAGTGCAGCTTAACACACCACCTTGTGGCACGCCATTTTCTTGCACGTGAACCCTTGAGAGTGCACCACCGACTCTCACTCGAAACGTTCTTTCTGAGAGGTAACTTGCAAGAGTGTTTAACATGTTACCCGAGACACCGAATGACTTCAGGTCACTGAGGATCCCGTACCGCCAAGCGGTGTCGTAGGCCTTCTCGAGGTCGAAAAACACAGTTACACAATACTGTTTCTGAACGAAGGCATCCTTTATATACGATTCAAGAGCTACCAATTGATCGTTCGTCGATCGCCCCACCCTGAAGCCTGCCTGGCTGCTCTCGAGAAGACCGTTGTACTCTAGGAAGTACACGAGCCTGCGATTTACCATCTTCTCGAAGAGCTTGCACAGGCGGCTCGTCAGGGCTATAGGACGGTAGCTTGAGGGGGACGACGGGTCCTTTCCGTCTTTCAGGAAAGCTACAACTATAGCCTCTTTCCAAGAGTTTGGAATGTGCCCCGAAAGCCATATCTTGTTATATAGGTGTAAGAGTGTTAGAAGAGTGTCTGCGTGCAGGTGTTGTATCATTGTGTATGTGATGTTGTCTGGGCCTGGAGCTGAGGGTTTACACGTGCTCAAAGCAGCCCTCAGCTCATGCAGTGAAAACTAAATTATTAGAAGATGTTGACCTATTGTTACCTCGTATAAGCTTCTTTTCGGCCGTTTGTTTGTGTTTCATGAAAGTGTTTGTGTAGTGTGCTGAACTGGAAACGTGTTGGAAGTGTTGTACGAGTGTATCAGCCTGGTCTTCGAGTGTGTCCCCTGTTGTACTGACCAGAGGCAGGCTGGTGTTTGATGTCCCTTGAGTTTGCGTATTCGGGTCCATACTTTCCGTGTGTCTGTGTAGGAGTTAATTGATGTTATGAATGTACGCCAACTATCGTGTTTTGCCTCACGGCGCACGCGTTTTACTAACGCCTTGGCCCGTTTGAACAAATTGAGGTTCCCCGACGTGGGGTACCGACGAAGGACACCCCACGCCTTGTTCTGGGCCTCTCGCGCCCGCCTACAGTCCTCATTCCACCACGGCCTCCGCTGGTTGCGCGGGGCACCAGAGGCGTGGGGAATGGACTTGTGGCGGCGCCCCAGCAGCTTGCGTCGTCTGCGGCCGCAAACGGGCACGCTCCAGGAACGATGACGCTGGGGCTGAGCCACGAGTGGCCAGTGCTGACCACGCGCTTGCGGTGCGCGCTGGGCACGAGCGTGGAATAAAGCGGGGACCCCAGTTTGGGTCCACGGCGCTGTAGCGTGCAGACGTGTGTCTTCTCATCTCTCTGTCGCCGTCGCGACAGACTTATCGGTGGCGTCGAGGATGTGCGCCGTGAGCAGTTGGGTAGCTTCTTCAACGTGTAGGTGGGCTATGGATGTGTGGTGTAGTTGGGATGTCTCTGTAAATGTATTCCACTTAGCTCTTGCTTCATTAAACCTTTTATGGGAAGATGGACTGCTCGGGCCTGTACCTATATACGTTAATGAAGTGGGGAAATGGTCACAACCATATGGGTCCTTGCCCACACCCCACTCAAGACATGGAAAGAGAATTGCAGAACCAATAGCCAGGTCAAGATGTGAGTATGTGTTGTGACCTATGTTATGGTATGTAGGCTGTTTATTGTTGAAAAGGTATGCTCCAGATGATGTAAGAAATTTCTCTATCAGGCGACCTCGGGCATCCGTTCTTGAAGAGCCCCAAAGAGAGTTGTGAGCATTAAGGTCGCCTGTAAGGATGTATGGTTCGGGCAGCTGGTCAACCAGCGCCTCGAAGTCGGAGCTCGTAACTGCAACATCAGGAGGAATGTATATGGAGCATACCGTTATCAACCTATTAAATATTATTGTGCGAACGGCTACAGCCTCAAGGACTGTGTTAAAGGTGACAGGGTGGCATGCTAAGGATTTGCGGGCGATTATGGCCACACCGCCAGAAGAATGTGTGCAGCCATCCCTGTCTTTCCTGTATACCAGGTAACTTTTCAAGAAGTTTGTGTGTTTGGAATTCATATGTGTTTCCTGGGCACACATTAAACTTGGCTGATTGGCATGCAGAATCTCATACACGTCGTCAAGATTATTTAGAAGGCCTCTGCAGTTCCATTGAACAATATTTTCTCTTCCCATTATGATGTATTAGAGCTACTGGAGTGTGACTATTTATGTAGGGTCTTTCGGGGCTTGGACTCTTGGACGGATTTTCTTTACCTCCTCTGGAGGTTTAGATGGAGGGACCCGCTCCTTCCGCTGCAAAGCAGACAGGAAGGGTCCCACATCCAGCTCATCATCTGATTTGGAAGGGGTACCCGGCGTTCCGGACCCCCCGGACTTGGCACCCTTTGCGGTGGCCTTCGTTTTGGCCGCGACCGCCGAGGGCGTCCGCACAGGCGGTGCGGCGGAGGTGGGAACTGCTGCGGTTTCCTCTGTCTCCATCTCCTCCGGACCCTCGCGTGTGCTTTGAGCAGGTGGAGAGGACGAAAAAGAGGGTGCAGCATCCCCAACGGACGTGGATGCCACCACAGCCGCTGCTGGCCCAGCGAGCGGTGCGGAGGCGGGTTGGGCTGCCTGAGGCAACCCAGAGGGGGGCGGAGGCGGCACCAAGTCTGACTCGCGGTACTGGGTCCCCGCCGAAACAAGACGCCGCTCCGCCCCCCGGCGAGCTGCGTCGGCATACCTCCCCTGAGGGAAAGAGGCGAACCTCTTTCGCGCCTCAGGGAAGGACATGTTCTCGGTTACTTTCACTTGGATTATCTTCTCCTGTTGAAACTTCTCACAGCTGCGGGACCATGCCGCATGCGGCCCCTGACAGTTTGCGCAGGTGAAGGTGGTGGAGTCACACTTTTCAGTGGGGTGGACGTGTGTGGCGCATTTTGCGCAGGTCTGTTTGCCGCGGCAAGAAGTCGTAGCGTGCCCGAACCACTGGCACTTGTAGCAGCAGCGCGGGTTAGGTATGTACTGACGTACACCACACCTAATGAACCCAGCATTGATGTGTTCAGGAAGTTTTGAACTGCTAAATGTTAAGATTGCGTGCTTTGTTGGTATTTCGACATTGTCGCGACGGATGGTGATTCTCCTGACAGCTGTTATGCCCTGATCCTTCAGGCCTTCCAGAAGGTCGGTCTCTGTTTCACTTAGCAGATCTGTCTGAGATATCACCCCCTGCGAGCTGTTGAGGCTGCGGTGAGGTGTGACAGTGATGTCCAGATCTGCCATGCGGGTTTGGGTCAGGAGATTCGTGGCTTGCTGCTGCGTCTTGACTTCAACCAACACTTCGCCTGTTCGTAGTTTTTTTGCCTCGAAAGATTTCCCAATGATTCCTTCAAGGAACTTGGAGACGAGGAATACAGATTGGGAGGAGACTTATTGTCTCCTTATTGTCTCCGCACTTATTGGAAGACGCCTGGCCTGTCTTCCAATAAGTGCGTTGGGCTACGTCCCTGTATCACTTATCTGTCTTGAGTTGTTAAACGCGTATCTATAATCTTGTCCGAACACGTCAGCCTACTTGCCCACTCTGGCTTGCATTTTTTGTTGAGCTTTGCTAGATGTACGGCCCAAAGTACAAACAAAAACTAACTAAACCTGTGCCTCGCTTCTCTCTTTCGAGTCGAAAAAAACACAAGAGGACATTCATTTTGTGCACCTGTGACAAACTTTCCTAAGTGACAAACTGGCCTATGACGAATGATCCTATGTGACCAAACGGCCTATTACTAACCGGCCTATGACGAATGATCCTATGTAACCAAACGGCATAATACGAACCGGCCTTTGACGAAACACCATGTAAGGAACGGGCCGTATCCACAAAAAAGATATGCCCAAGCACGTGTTTGACATCGGCAGAAAAATCACAGCATGCGGAGTGAAGAAGGTCCAACGAAGATATGCTGATGCTTGAAAAAGGCGAACATCTGCCCATACACACCCGTTCCAAGAATCAGGTTCAGGTTATTGAAAAATGAGAGTACTATACATGGATTCTGTTGGTGGGAGGCAATGGTGACGGCCAAAAGCAGTAAGACAGGCATTTTCGACCGGAAATGAGTGTTCATTCGTATAAAAAGAGCAGAAAAAGCCGGCGAAAAGAAAAGTAGAAAAAAAGACAACGTCAAACAAGCGATGAAAAGAAAGATAACCGAAGGCAGGTGCAGGTGTATGACGCGGCACCGTTCGGTACACATCCGGTCGGCACAGTACAGGGATTGCCGAGGTGGTCATAAAGGAATATCAGAAAACACTATTAGCAAACAGAAAAGGGAGAGGAATGCAATCACATACACTCGTGTGCATGAATTGATTACAAGGTGAGAGTGTCAAAGCTAACATTGGTAACGCCGCGCTCTACCCAGAATATAACATCCAGACTTGCTGGTCAAATTCGGTTTAGTGAAGTCATTCTGCTTAACGAAGTACAGAGTAACTCGTGGCGTTCCACAATGTGGAGTATTGAGTCAAACACTTTTTAATAATTTCCCTCATTGGCATCGAAAACTGTTCGCCAAAACGTGTCAACATTTCTCTATACGCTCAGTATATTTGCACATGGAGCTACGGGTGCAATTGGCGTGTGCTCCGTGCTTGGCTTCAGCGGGAAATGGATTTTATTTTAGTGGTCGTCGAGTCAGAACTTGTACAGAGCTATGATTCCCCGAAGGCCTCCGCCATGTATCAAACAAAATCTCGCTTTCTCCTATATAATAATGCCAAAAGCAATATATTTCTTGGACAAGACTATACGCTTAGCATCAATACTAATGGCTTTCCTTAGTCTGGCAATATAAATAACTCGCGAGGGTCGCAGACAATTCATCGAACGACGTTACATCGAACGCCACTTCATTGTAGCCGTTTCACAGAACGCCGTATCATCAAACGCCGTGTAGTCGAAGGACGTTTCATAGAGGACCTTTCATCGAGTTAGGAGGCGCGCAGTGGAGCCGGTACTCGGCATGTCGGGATATAAAAAAATGAAATTATTTGTACCCTCCAAGCTTTTATCATCAGGGTGACGGCATTTTGTTGTAATATTTGATATTTGAGCGTGCGTTTGTGCATCCAAAAGCTCATATTGCAATACTGCACGGAAGAGACGCCACGTTGCCGACCTTTCTCCAATAACTCTGCACATTGACCTTTCTTACCCCCCCCCCCCCCCCGCCGCGACTTCATATATATCGACGGGTACGTAAATTGACCAGGGAGACTTCGTAAGTATCTAAAAACGTGTTTTCTCACAGATGTTGATAAAATGAATGAGTAGTTCCCATTAGTTGCCTCAGAGTTGGTATGGTTGTACTAGAAGAATTACGTCACGGGGATGGTGCGCCATCTGCTTGAGGGCTCAACAGACCACCTGGTCCGCCCAGTTTTCAACAGAACGAAATGTGCCCCGACGACAGAAATCGGCAGAAACCCGGCGCATTACCCCTTCTCCAGTTGTCCGAATACGCATTCCGGCTTTTTGCGGGTTACTCGGCCATCTCCATCAGAATCTAAAATTTATAGATGGCTGACGATAAGCACTTTTGCAAAGCCAGCAGCCGCCGCAAAAGCAGCAGAAAACTGCGCTGCCAACTTAAAGGCCCTCAACCACGCCTCCAACAACCGCCGCCACATGGCAGTAAGACATTTTGAGGATGACCGCTAACCAAAAAAACCAGTGACTGCGTCACGCTTTCAAGGAAGTTATATACGCAGATCACTTAGTCCTTGCAATATAAACTTCCTTCGCATTCGGGCCAGTTCGTCGATGAATGTGCTGTGCGTACCAAACCACTGCACAACTACATAGTTCATCAAACGCATTGCAAATGCTTCACTTTCCTTGGCATTTTAGTATACTACGTGTACAAAGTGCTTTTTGACAGTAACGCCTTACTTTATAAACCCTAAGCTACCTTTTTAACAATGAAACAATTTAAAACAAAAAGAAGATGTACTGCCACTTTGGCCCGTTCAATATTGGGCATATATATCTCAATTCATCAGTATATAGCGAAAGTGTCCAAGGAATAGGTGGGGTGGATGATACACACCGTAAACAACGAGCAATAATTTTGTCCTATTCTTTCTGTTTGAGCACCTTTCTCGAAAAGTTTGCAGAGCTCAGTTCTTACAAATTATTAACGTACTTATTGGCTCTTTATGAGGTAAATTGCCTGCTGCACGAGTTCTATGCTTATATACACGCATTATTGGGTGTTTTAAACACGACAGAATAAGCACAGCGCAGCACAGCTATAAGAGGACTTAGGCTGACAGTATAGGAGTAGTTTACTTATACTCACCCACAGGAGCACGTGATTGTGACGGCTCTGTTGTAGATGGCTCTAGAACGATGGAAACCGAAGGGGATGTTCCAGTGCCACCAGGACCCAGATTGTTGTCTCCTTCTAGGCCTGGGGGGTAGGCGCCAAGTGCAATTGTTAAGGATGAAGGCGCAGCTAGCTGATTTCAGTATGTACCGCATTGCGTACAAGCAGATAAGGCAGATACTCTGTCGAAACAAATTATTTGAAAAACGCAAAAAACTGAAGGGCGACAGGCTCCGTTCGGAGCATGCAAAGCTGCATTTCTGAAAAAAAAACTCCACGTTTACACACGTAACAAATACAGGCAGTCACACCGTTGTATTTTATTCTGGCTCATTGCACTGAATAGTAGACGTCCATTGTTACGGACTTATACTACAATAGGAAAAGTAGCCGTGGGATTCTTCTAAACGTTTTTTAAGTACACTTTGCATGTCAGAAAAAAAAACAAATTTTTCTGCATAACACTAAATCGCAGCTCAAGGGTGATCATACGGAGGCAATTGTTCTTATCCAAGATGATACTTGAAGTTTGGCTTGGGTTATACATGAAAGTAAATGCGTGTGAGTATTCCTATAAAAAAGATAGACAATTCTGATGCTTTGATATCCTTCTCCAGGCTGTATCCAGCCGCAAGGTTATCAAGGTTCCCTGCGAGGAAGGACACCACTGCAATTCTCAATTTCGAGGACGTGCCGATAGCCAAGAAAAATGGTCTTCGCTATCAATATTGATTGCACAGCCTAGGCACAGCAATCCAACTTCTGACACCATGTCGTAGCGGCGCCGGCCGCTATCAGTCCGTGATCGCCGAAAGAAAGGAGGCGACGGCAGTCAAGACCATAGGCAAGCAAGAAAAACCCCGCCGTTTATTTCGCAGCGCTCGGTTCAAGTAGCAAGTGTGACGTCAGAGACACGTGTTTTCATACATGGGCAAGGCACGGTGAATCGGCGCGTCATGCAGGAGCGCACTTTCAGCAGCACAGGAAACACATTCCGGCAAAACAAAGACGCAGGCAGACACAGCCACCGGGCGAGCGCTTCGCTCCTGTAGAGACACAGCCGGCTGCCTTAGCAGTTCTTTCAAGCATGACTTAAGGACACCCGGTTTTCAGCTTGGCCTAGTACTATCAGAATAAAAGCTCCTTAGAGTTTTGGTAGGGGTGTCAGGGTCAACTTTTGTTTAGCCTGGAGCTGTGCAGTTGGACACTCCGCCCAGGCTAGTGCTGTTTAGAGAATAAAGTTTTCTCTCTCTCCACTCCAAGATAGCGAGGTTGCGCCTCCCTTGCACACCTTGCTGTGTCATTCTGCCATCTGCCGAAGGAGCACGTACGTGGTTGGTAGCACCGGAGGGCACGTCGTCTTAGCCTGGCTGGTTTCGTACGTAAGGGTGGGCACACACAAGCGAGAGAAAGCCATCTTGCTGAAGAACGCTATTTTTTACGGGACCTGTGTTGAAAGTTTGGGTTTCTGGAAAACCAAATCCCATACTCGCATGTGGACAAATATTAACAGCAGCTTAGCTGAAGTGTTCAGGAGCGCTGCTGTCTGCAAAGTGCACCCTCAACAGCGTTTCCGAGAACGTGCGCCAAGAACAGCTAAAGCTGTCAAATTGTAGAAAGACGACATCGCACATCTCTCCAAAATGCTGAACACCGCCCAAAGCGGAAAAAAAACACCAAACAAATAATAAAAATCTTAGACGTCGATTTCTTCCAGATGGTGCGCCCTAACACCACACACTTGTTGGTGGCGCCAACAGATTTGCGAAATATTTGACTAAATTTACAAGCAGCGCTCTCTCGTCCGGCGACTAGCAGCACAAGACCATTTTCTGTCAGGTTTGGCGTATGAAGACAATGACGCTAAGCTCTGTCCATGTCTTTAGCAGTTTGTTCTGCAATAGGTGGATCGCAACCTTCTCTTACGGACATCCTATTGTAGTGTCAGTTCAATTTCGCCAAAAAGCTTACGGCCATAATTCAGCAACTTGTCGTTGACGCACTTCTAGAGGCCCGACAGTCCTGCCCGCGTTAATTATTACCGAAATGTATGGAAGTGTTCTTGCGATACCCTCCACAGACAACACATGCCGATCACATGCTGTAACTGCGGGAATGCCGTGGCATCCAGTTTTTTTGCCTGAGACTGTCTTTCTGCCATAAACATATCGGAATGAAAGAGGCAAGGACTGCGCCGCACTCAAGCTTCCGAAGAGCTGATATAAGTCCTACAAGTGTTATCGATCACAGCATAGAAGGCGTAAAAGTTTTGGAGCTCATTGTAACCGGAGTAGCCGTTTTGTTGATTGATTGTGGGGTTTAACGCGCCGACGGAACGCAGGCGATGAGGTGCGCCGTAGTGGAGGGCTCCGGATTAATTTTATTAATTAATTAATTTGTTATAGGGAGAAAGCTTTGGCAAATGTTAAGAAACTTGACTTCTACTCACGCTGGATTATCACTCCGCAATGCTGCAGCAGGTTGTGTTTACGCTCTCACGGTTCGCTTCATAATGTGAAATACGTGTTCTATATTGGAAACCCCGCCATGGCATTTAGTGTTGCATAAGAAAAGAGACGCAAAATTTGGCAACCACCCCAGAAAAAGCAATGGAAAACACACTGCACGCGCAGCGGGCTGCACGTACATTTCTTTTATACGGACGTCTTCCATCAGTGGCTCAATAGAAGCTCGTGGCACCTCAACGCGAGGATAAAATATTGTATACGATTGCGTTTAGTGTCCTCTCTCCAGTTTTCAACGACGAAATACTACCTTGAGATTTTATTCTATACCAGAAAGCCATCATCGATTGCGCCCGTACCGAAAAAGAACTTTTTCCGTTCCTCGTACTTACCTCCTCTAACAAAACCGCATCATTACCTTAAAAAACTGCTCACTGATGATAGTTAACAATTTTACTCGTTGGGCCATTCTTGTGCCCTAACCGGCAATCCTATCACTGACGCAAATGTATTCTTTAGGCCTCGTGACCTTACTATGTCTTCTGGTGCCCAACACCGTGCTCACTGTTTGCGACGGCCGTAAAACACTCATTATAGCTAACCATGGCTTGGGCCACCGCTATATCTCCGTGATGCCTGCATTGGTCGCATAGTCCTTGTGGACTGTGTTGGCGTGGTCGACACTTGCAACCGTATAACCTACGTCGAGGTAGACGGACGCTGTCTCCACAAAGCCGTGACATGTTTATCATCAGCTTTCCCCGACAAAGCTTCTGACCCATACCTGTCTGCATTAGGCCAAATTCGATAACTCCCCGCACTTTATGGCTAGCTTGTTTTAACACGGTGCGTACGTGTTTCTTGCGGGCGTCTACCGCAAGTTACATATTCACGTTGGGCGGTCAAGCTGCTTTGCGACAACACTGTATTGGGTGTCGTCTTCTGAATGTCGCAGAACTGACCAGCAAGTAGATGGTAAGGTAGAAGTACGTGGCTTTGGTACATCTAACTATCCACGGGCGTCTTCGGCGGGTATTGTGAGCAAACAAACCTTTCTATAGATTTTGCGTCCACTAACAATAGTTAAACAAGCGAACTCGCAAACGCACGTACCCTTTGCTCCGTATATATGGCGCCCTCGAGTATGTGCAAGGCGCAGAATATTTTTTTGTCACTCAGACTGCGTCCCGGAAATGACAAGTCCGCCTGGATGATGGCGACCAAGAAAAAACGGTTTTTTTACTCCGGATGTCTTCTAGGAATTCATCACCACGCAGTTTGATCTTTGCATTGCGCCTGCCACATTTGAACAAATGATGGCTTATGTTGGTCTTGGTTTATAGTAAAAGACGTATCCTTTGCCACGTTTTTGCAAAACATGGCGTAGTTCTTGACATGGCCAACTAGTGCGCTCTGGTGGTATTTCCATAGCCAACAATACTCAATGCTCTTCGTAGTAATATTGCACTTTGCTCTTGTTTTTGCGGTTTGCTACGCACCTTTTCGTCTGTCGTAGCGCCTCTGACTAAGCTTTTTAGAAATGGAGACCACATCTCGAGCGCGAACTCGTTTGGCTCGCCGGTGAATATTGACTCGATGCCCCGTGAACATGCACAAGATGCGTTAATTTTCTGCAGCATCACTCTTCTGTAAAATCTTCGACTGAAGAACCACAAGCGCGGCGCCCACAATCTTTTCACTGCGAAGCTGTATATGTATAAGCCCCGTCCCAGTTTTGATTCCGGTGAACCCGATTTATTCGGCGCATCCCTGGGGCTCCGCGTAGCCACCGTGGTACGCTGTATCAGAACTGCTCTTTTCCTCGCCACCACCCATCCGTATTTTAAAATTTGCGCTATCGGCTGACAGCGGTGGTTTCGCCATTATCACATGATTGCAGAGAACGCACAGAAGCGCGAATGCGCGTCAAGATGACGGAAAGCCGCCGAAGACGTGGCTGCCTCAAATTCCACCTCGCTGAGTTGGTGTCAATTGAAGATCCACCTTGCCCAGATGGAAGTGCAGCGTGAGCCCGTAATTCTTCATATTGAAAGGCTTTCGCGGCGACATTTCCGCCGTTGTACTTCACACCTAAGTGTGGCCCGTCACCGATTGGCTCCGGTTGAGGGGGGGGGGAGAGGAAGGGAGGAAGTGAAGGGCTGCAGGTGGGCAGAGATGTGCGGCGTGCACGCATAGCTGGGCTCCACGCCACTACCGATAATGACCGTTTTGGTGGTTCGAGCTTTAAAAGTGGAGGTCTCACGGCTAAGTCCGTACAGTCAGCTGCCCTCCGTAATTGAGCGGTTTTGGTCTAGGTAGTGTGTTAGTAAGGTGCCTCTGACGGGGAAGGCTATGGGACAGTCATAGGTGTGGCCGCTAGAACAAAGAACGAGACCTTTGAGCATGAAGTAGCTCTGTGACTGACGCATGTCCTTTGCTAGGAGGACGAGCCGGCCCGAACTGAGGAAGAGCCGGCCCGAACTGAAGCGTGAATGGGCATGAAAACACGAAAAAGCAACTGCCACCTCAATGCCCCCTCTAAATCCAGCTCTTCGAGTAGCTGCGAATCCCTGTCGGATGAACGGCACCTTCCCGCTTGGAGATTGGAACGCCTATTAGAGCATTAAAACTTGTCCAGCTTAAAAAGATTTTAGAGCGACATTTTTTACAGCTTGCTTCTCTTCTGAGCCCGTGCACATAACGGGTTGCGTGTACACGACACGGCCACATGGGGAAGAGGAGGGAGGGGAGATGAAGCGTGTACCCGAAAATATAGGTTTCATGCACTTACGGATGACATGTATGTTGTGCTGGTAGGAGGTTTAAACGTGGACGTCCAATGGCCTAATGCGACTTGTCCTGCGTCCACTCAGTGGTCGAGGGGATTGGGTTGGTGTGTTACAATAACAGTAAGATGGCAACAATATGAGAGTAAAACATGCAGCTCCATGTTTGACCCTGAGATTGAAACTCGGGTTCTTCCGAGCGTCATTTAGCTAACTGGCTAGGAGGCATGGTCAATCCAAAATTATGGAGAAGCGTGTTTTCTTTCGTGCACTACGTGGTTTTCGTCCTGCTTCCCAGGTCCCCCTCCGTCACAGAGTGGAAGCGCACTAATTGGTGACATTCGCGGCGAAGTGGCGTACAGGCGCCACTAGCTCAATGGTGGTCGCCAGTGGCTGCACGTAGTAACACGTCATCTACGCTCTTCTCTATGTGAGTACTTCCACCAGGATCCACAGCACGCCCATGATGGCGTACATAAATATACGACACCTCTGAATTCAATTCTACAAGCTTGGCAAATATGGCTTCTCTAACGAGTACGTACGCTATTGCGCAAAATTCGAACACTGCAAATAACCACCAAAGCATAGATTTCGCCCAGCCAACCGTTTCAATCATCTCTGCACTTAGTTGACAATGTAGTCACTGGTCTGTACGCAACCCTTCTTTGCACAGCATCTGGCAACCACTTGGTGATCGTCGCGGTGCACACGCTTACGTGGTATAAAGAGGCCGCTGTGCCCCCGAGCTACAACCGCTCGCGAAGTTACCCCTTTACTATTACACCGCTTTGTTGTGCAACATAGCGCAGCACGCGAATTTCTCAGGTTTGAAGGAAATGTATTCTTGGCAGGCAATCTAAAGGCAAAGAAAGCCTTCTCAAGGCATGGCGCACTGTTGACGTTAAGATTTGTGAATGCAACCTACAGACAAACATTTTTATCCGACGATCTAATGGCAGTGAGCAACACGCTTAACATTTGCGTGGGCTCCGTTCATTCCAGCTTTGACACACTATTAGCGTCTGTAACTCACGCGTACAAGGTTCTCTCAGCCTTTTATGTAGTATGGGCGTGAGCCCTCGTGTCCACTTGACACAATATCGCCATACATCCCTGTGCATCAGTGTCTGCGTATTTCAGAAGTCGCAAAGCACGCCTAGAAATACCGCATGTTGTAGAATCAGTTACCCAGGAAGATAAACAGCGCCAGTCGTCCGACGCAATGAGGACGCACCTGCCTTTAGCCGTTCACCCTTCTCTGTGGACTTCGTGCGCGTGACATCTTGTCCTAGATTCACCACAAAGCTACTTACAAAAAATTACAGCCCCTACCATTTCAACGCAGGTCGCCATTAAGCTACTTATTTGAACTGTTGATTCTTTGACGAGACAAGCGTGGCCATGGCCGTCCATCTTCCAAGTACAAAATCTGAAACCCCATAACCCCGAGTTTCCCAGGAGTAAAACTGCTCTGTGCGATTGTAGCGTCCATTGTGGCTAGCCGCAAGCTTATCAAGCTATGACAGATAAGAAAAGCAAAGAGGACAAGGTGAACGACAGAACTTCACCTCGCTCGCGCTCGCCCTGTGCCGTTAACTTACTCGTCTGGTGTTTTTGCCCTTCTTTTCCGTCATGTAACCTTACACACTAGCACATCTGAGATTTCTCCTAAAATCATATCATGGTCCCCTGCCCCGGGGGAGTTGCCACAAACAGTCATTCCCCCGTATGGGTTGTGTGCCGATCGCCAACCCATTATTATCATAACCGTCCTTTTTCATTGCACCAGTCTGGCTTTGCATTGAAGAAACCGCATACACACAAAGCCGCTTTGCGAACGCTTCGCTTGTCTCGAGGTTGCACCAGCTGGCCGAGCTCTTCTTCCGAGTGTAACCTGCAAGATGACTGCCACACTTTGACTCCGCTTTCTCACCTGAGAATAACATCTCCTTAGAATATACCTGGACATACATACAATAATACGAGGATAAGATTAAATATGATAAGGTTGTATGACCGACACGCACCAACATGCCTGCCAGCCTGAAAAGAGGGTGACGTAAACCGTGGCACATAGGCATGCTCGCGCCAAGATTCCGGCCACCTAACTTCCATCTCATAATCTGTCATAATTCGTGTCCTCTTGATGCTGCTTCCTTGTAACATAATTTAATGAAAGTTGCAGCGTCATCGCACCATGTTTCCTCCTTCGTAATGTCCAAGCACGAGCGCAGTCATCGATGGTGGGCCACCAATAACCGGTGGTTCTAGCCTCGCTGCTACCAGCCTTTTACCAGGTCTTTTGCCCCATGTCCCAAGTTCGTGACCGCACCATCAAGACCAGCCGAGCCCCTACTTATTGACGATGTCGCGACCGCAGCCCCTCGTCCGACGTGATTACTGGTAGCTAAGACGCTTCGTTGCTTCATTCCCATCTCGGTTCCGGGACCGGCTGAAATCAAGGACATCGTTGTCATCAGTGGCAGCAGGCAAAAATTCACGATTTGGTTACCTTACATCGCTCACCTTTAAGGCACTCGTAACTCTGATGCGGCAGCGACGATTGCAGCACTTTACACCGGAAGCTACACGTAGTTCAACTAAGTGAACGGCTAGTTGAAGGTTGTTTTCAGAACAGAAATTCTGTTTGAAGGAGACTTGTGCGCCTGCATAACAGCTGTACTGCTGTCGTGCTGACGATTTTCGGGAACGAGGTTCAGCACGTCCCGTATAGGAATCTCAACAGTTCTCTGCACGAGCTCATTCAATATGCAGATGTGTGCACTTCGATAATAGATTGGCATAAAGCATATACTCTCAAATACGCTGTCTTGTTAACCTGAATACGCCCAGACCAGTGTCCAGACAGGAACAGCAGTGCACAGTTTTCGTCGGTGATTTTTCGCAAATGTTTTTCCACTTCGTCGAAGTTGCGACAACCTTCTCTGGCCAAACATGTTATCATCTTTGACGAAACGGCCAAGCCAAGCTAAAATACTAATATAGCTAGTACCAGAAAGGGAAAGTAATGCATACCAAAGTAACTGAAATGTTGTTTAAAGAAGTGATTCAACCGTCGATAATTCCGTGGGCATCTCCTGCTGGGCTGGTAAAGGACACATCAAACCTTCCGCTATGTCGATTACAGAAACCTGAACCGTGTAACAAAAAGAGACATATACCATCCTCTCCGTATAGATTACGCCTCAAACGAGCTGCGTAATTCCAAATTTCTTTATCATTGGGTCTAAAAGAGGTGTACTCAAACACTGAAGTTGACTAGAAAGACCCACAGAAGACCACGTTTGTCAGACCATATCGACCCTGAGTTCACAGTTCTTCCCTTCGCTCTCTGCCCTGCACCACGATGCTCCAGCGAACGATGGACACAGTCTTGGCGGATGAAAAACGAAGTCAGGTACGACGCTGAGTGCGACTGCTTCTGAGAGCTGTATTTTATTTAACAATAACACCGTCCAAGTGCAAGTATGCCTATGAACAGCTACTTTTCCCAGGACATGTCACCAGCGCACAAGGAGTCGCGCAACGCCTGAGACGACGGCACCTTTAGCTGCACTCTCTAGACCAAGCGATCAAAATTTCTTTGAATGGGATTTTTAACGCGCCGACGCTACACAGGTGATGAAGCGCACCGAAGTGGAGGTCTTCAGATTAGATTTGACCACCCGGTGATCGTTAACGTGCGGTTAAATCTCGTACAAACTTGCGTTTTCGCTTTCCCCCTCTACCAGAAAAGCGGCAGCCGCAGCCGGGAATACAACCCCGGCCCTTGGTTTACCAGCGCAACGCCTTAGCCACTGAGCCACCGCAGCGCGACCCAACCTATAAAAAGCTAGCGGCCACCATAATGGCGCGAGCACGGCAACGTGCAACAGTTCACGTGATCTTCTTTAAAAAGTGGGGGGCGTGGTAGTATGTGCCAATGTTTAAGCTTATCTTCAACCTTCTTCACGTATACATATATAGGAAAAAAAGAAAGTAGTCATGAACTCAAAGGAAAGCTTAGGGCAGTAGTTAAACAGATGTAATTTATTTCGGGGGTAGCCGTTTGGTGCTCGGTGTGTCGGCGCATCATGCTGTCATCGTCTTAGTTATCGTACCTTCATCTAGTCAAGGTACCAAAACACCGAGACACTCGTTTTCCAACTCCTGGCGATGCAACGCTTCGCGCATGAAACACCAAGAGTTACAGCAAAGCTGTATACCTCTACCGCCTCAAACAGTTTCATCTCCTCAAGAAAACAATGGCAGGGGGCCAATGATACACTTCATGCTTCGCCCCTTTCCAGGTTGCTCGTTACGGTTTCATCTTCGAGGCCTCAAACGCAGAGGCTCCAAGAGCACACTTATATAGTGTACGCTTTGCCCCTTCCCAGGCATTTCGTTACTTGAGATTGCCCGGGATATTTATTTGGGTCATATTTTTGTCATATTTTATTTTGATTTTTTGTTATTTTAGGAAGTAAGAGGTAAAAACGGTGCGTTCAGGGTGGGGACCCATTACATGTCGGATGCCTTACCAATGCGGCTTCACGGGCAACGGTTTTTCTACCACTTTGTGCAGTGTTTACATTTAGTAGAAAAGTATCCTGCCCTTGAAGACGGAAGCCATCGATACCCTGCCGACCCCGGAGGAATAGCATTTTCTCTTAACATTCGCGCTGTTGCTCCTGCTTGCATTCTGTCGAGAAAAGTAGACTGACCAGCAGCCATGTAAAGATGGCTGCTGGTCAGGGTAACTAGAAGCAATGCTTTCGCTATGATTTTATTGCAATATCGTTAGAAATTAGTAGACGATTGAAAGAAGACCCATAGAAAAGGGAGATGTCTAGAATGCCATTTCGAGCCTTTAAAATCTGTAAACGATTTTAGTGTTTTTTATTAGACGATAAATGATGTTGACCGTTTTATTTGATAAGAGGAGGCGTAGAAAAACGCCTGTAGCGAGTGTTAACCGAACCCCCGCCTTCCTCTTACATGAAGGATGCTTAATTATTTGGTTATATTTGAAAATGTGTTATTCGCCACTTTCTGCCGTGTTTGTATTCAATCCAACGGCATCATTCGCTTGAGCGTGCTAGCCAGCATCACTCTGTAAAATCGGGGGGGGGGGGGGGTCTTTTTACCCATAGCCCTTGAATCGAAAAACTACAACCTGTCAAGTGCAATCGAATGACAGGATCGACAATCTGCTGATCGATGTTCTCTTAGTAACTACAGGCCTGTGTTAATAACTAGTATCCCCTGTAAAATAACGGAACATGCCATTTATAGCCACATTGTGAATTTTTTGGAGTCCAATTCATTTTACAGCCCAGCGCAACATGGTTTTAGAAAGAAATATGCTTGTGAGGCACAGCTTGTCTGTTTCACTCTTGACGTACACAAGGCGCTGGATCGTGGATGCTTTACAGACTGCATATTCCTAGACTTTTGTAAAGCGTTTCATTCGGTTCATCTTGATTGTATATTTATAAAACTTTCTAAAATAAACTTAGATCATATTGTACTTGCGTACTTGCGTTGCTTAATTAATAAACGATATCAGTCTGCAAGTGCGAACAATACAGGCTCGCACCCTTCTTCGGTTCATTTAGGTGTAACCCAAGTGTCTGTCCTGGGGCCTCTTTTATTTTTAATTTTTTTCAATGACCTTCCAATTAAGAACAGCTCATCTGCCAGTGTTTTTGCCGATGATTGTGTTATTTACAGGCAAATAACTAACAACAACGACGTCCAAATTTTGCAATCAGATATACACAGTATTTGAGATTGTTGTGAATTATAAAAACTGAACGTATTATAAAAAGTGTAAAAGCATGCGTATTTCCCGAGTTAACACTATACCTCCTGAATACTCATAAACAATGTTTGTCTTGAATTTCAGCCTCCGTACAAATATTTAGGTGTTATAGTGTATTCTAACTTATCACAGAAAGCTCACATGGAATATGCTGTAAGTAATGCCAACCGTATGTTAGGATATATTCGTAGAAACTTTAATTCTTCGCCTAGCTATTTGAAACTAATTCTCTATAAAAGTTTCGTTCGTTCGAAATTTGAATATGCGACTGCTTTTTGGCATCCTGGTATTGCATCGCTCACCGATGAATTGGAGGCGGTTGAAAATTGTTCATGTCACTTCATACTTGCAAATTATCATTGCACGTCTAGCGTCACCACAATAAAAACGACTTTATCTCTACCGATACTCGAGCACCGCAGGCAAATATCGCGTTAGTGCCTATTCCACAAAAATATATCATGGCAATTCCATTCTTAAGGGCAGACTACTAAAGAATCCATCGTATATGTCAGCGCGCGTTGATCATCGATACGAAGTAGGCATTCTATCTTGTCATACAAATTGTTTTCACGATTCATTTGTACAGAGCACATCTGTTATATGGAATCAATTTCCACATGCAGTTGCCGATATCTTGGACGTCGTATCTTTTAGGCGTGCCGTTTCCAGATTGTTTGAGTGAAAATGTGTTTGCCATTATGTTTTTTACTTTCCCTGACTTGGGTAGTGTATATTTGTTTATTTAGCTTTCTCAGGTGAAGGTCCGTTGTATTTGTATTGTCGCCAGCCAAATTTGTGCAGTGTCGATTCTGTTGGAGTAAAGCTGGGTTATATGAGTGTTTACGCCAGCTTGTGCAACGCATGCTTCCTTAAGTAAGGAGCCGTAGATATAACGGTGTCTGTACTGTTTGTGTAAAGCGCTGCTGTTATCATATTACTTGCTGTATATTCTTCAATAATTTTGTTAGCCCCCAGTCTCCTCTGTAATGCCCCTAGGCCCTAGAGGTTGTGTGAATAAATAAATAAATAAATAATAAAAGCCCTGGTAATTAGGCTACACTTGGTAACAAGGTTGCCAGAAAAGATAACCTTTTTTTATTTGGGTTGTAGTATGCTTCAAAATAAAGATATCGTTTACGAGAGAAAGGGAGAAATTCAGCACTCTACAGCACCAACAAAGCGTACGGATAGGTTAAACAAATACATGATGGTTATTTGGTTTTTCTCATTCCTACACCTTGCCGTAGCATTTTCTACTTATACCAATGCCTAATGCTAATTTGAGTACCTTTTCATTATCATTTTTTCAGGTAGCCAACTTAGGAGTTACGAAACAACGCATTTTGAAGCATCTTCTACTAAAAAATTCTTCCTCGCGAATTGCAGCTTGCGAGATTCAAGTACTTCATTTAGGTCATGTTCATTTGCTTGACATCAGCCAAACTATCTGCATTTCCTTCAGTTTCCATTTGATTGTCTGTATATTGCGGTTACTCAAAGTGTTTCTATATCGTCGTCATACATTTGAACCTGTATCATTATCTATCTAAAGTTTCAACCAGCAGCAACTTCTCCTCGACCTGTGCTCTCTCTAATGTCAAAGCTTTGTATGAGTTATTGGATGCCCCAATACAGCTGGCCGAATGAAGGTAGGATGGAACAGATTCATTGCTCTTAAGTAAGGAGTTCGTAATACTTCTCTTTTTGTGCACCTACACACTCAAAAGATCGGCCAATGATGAGTACATAATTTTAGATGATCAAACCTGGGTTCAGGTCCTCGGAGCTGCTAGCGGATGCATTTCCTCCTTTTAAGGTGACCCTAGATCACCCAGAGGAGTTTTGTCAGAAAAGCTACTAGGCTAAAGACGTTACAAACGCTTGGCATCAGGTTACTACCAAAAATATTGGTATCTGGGTAAACAATCCATCTGCATTTGATGGTCGACTGACGGGCAAGTTGAGCTCTTTAACTTCTTCGTTCTTTCGAAATATAAATAGGATTTTTTTCAAGTGCAGTTCTTGTAGCGTCCTGATTCATTACGGTGTAATTTGTATTCACTGGCGTGGCACGCACACAAGAAACCTTGTGTAATTGCCGCCAAGCGTCTGTTTTGCTAAGGCGTAGCTGTCTTGGTTTCCGCCCTCTAAACCGCGCATGACGTGTTGTGTTGGGCTCCACAAGATGTCCGTACTTGTCCGCGCTGGCGCCCGATTAAGCACAGCACATGACAACAGGAAGAGTTGTTTCATGTTCCAAACTGTGCTTCATTAAACGCACTGAACACCTCCATGCCAAATACTCTTTCATGCAGCACCCTAAAACCTACCTATCCCCAGACACCTTTGAAATCGATGCAGACTAAGTTGAGCGGTAAAAATTTCCAATCCCACGTATGCATGCAACTGTGTCGTGATGAACCAAGTTGTGCGCTTCTTTTAGTGCATGCCGATCACCATTTGAATGCCTCTACTACACCTAGGACAACAACGAAAAAACTGCAAGACTACGCAGTTTAATGCGACAAAGTGCATTATGAACCCTTCGGAAAGCGCAACACTGAAAAAACGCGAGACGAAAAAAGGGAACACAGGACGAGCAATTACTCACAACTAAAGTTTAATAAGAAAAGACAGTGAACAGATACCCTCCCAGTCGTCATACCACGCATGCGTCACCTACAATCAGATGTGAACAACCCAAAAACCACAAAAAAGCATAAAACTTCACAAAAACAAAACCAAACACCAACATCATCAACTGCCACAGCGTGTACATTTCAATAACAACAAAGATACGCAATATATTTCTCTTGTAAGGCCACAGATGCCTAACTAAAACAATCATTCCCTCTATGGGTTATCTCGAACGCTTCCACTACTTCTCTCGTCCACTTCCGCACATGCCTGAGCACAATCCCTGTATCGCAGACAAGCGGCCTGCAACCATCACGATGCCGGCATTTCTGCAATGTTCCGCAAGATGTGCCGATATAGCCACTTTCAGAGACAGTTCATGCTCTCTGACGCACATGTTTACACATCGGCTCGTTTGACCAGCGTATTACTTACCGCAAGACAGTGGAAGTACATAAACTCAAACAACATTGCACTTCACATACCACGTTTTCTGTCTCACACTGCACTCATTCCTGCCTGCACGATGCTCGCCGGACAGTCTTTTTTCCACGAAAGAACAAACCTTGCCAACTTTGTTTGGTGCTGTAAACAGAACTTTCACGTTGTACCTGGAACCAACTTCTTTTCAACGCATGCGAAATCTTGTGCAGATAGGAAATTACAGCCAGCCTCTTATTTCCACCATCCAAAACTGCAGCCGTACCAACGTCACCATTCCTTCTTTTTATTTCACGAATCATTTTTTCGTACACTGACTTGAAAACATTGCCTGGGAAACCGGAATCTTGGACGCGACGCACTTGACGATCAAAAGCCGGTTCTGAGCAATGCACACATGACCTATTCAAAGCAGCACCAAACACGGACTTTGCAATTTCTCGTTTTGCCACTTTGGAATGCCCCCACGCACAACTCAGAATTGGCTTACAGACTTAGGCTGATAACACCAGCACAAATTTTCATTGTCAAGTTTTTAATAAAATCAAGGTAGTGAAGTTTCTAGTCACAAGGGGTCTCAAATGTGAATTTCAGGCCTAGCCCAACCTTTTCAAAGAGGTCTAAAAACCATTGACCACAGAAGGGGAGACTTCTTGGTTACATACTACCAAAAAAGTATCCACGTATCGAAATATGCGGAACACTGAACTGGTGAGCTTACGTTCTAAACGTCTGTCCACCCGAGCTAAGAAATGTCACTCAATGCGGGTGCTACACATGACCCTATGCAATAACCTGAGCGTTGTACATACGACTGACCCCCGAGACGCAAGAGTAGCTTTCAAATAAAAACGCCAATAGTTCAAAGAAAGCTTCTACAGAGATGCGACAACCGTTCCTAAAGGCTTGTTCGTCGTTCTGCTCACTCATGCACTCCTTTACAGAAGATAAGGCCTGATCGTGTGGGATAGATTAGTAGAGATCTTCAACGTGTATACGGAATGCCACTTCAATACCGGCAGACTGGACCTTTAAGTAGTCGATGACTGCGTCTGAATTTCGTACAACAAATGGGTCGTTGACATTTAGTTTTCCGATGTGCGTTTGAATGTAGGAATACACAAGCATTTGCCAGGTCCCCCTTTCTGAGACGATGGCTCTAAAAGGCCGGTCAACATTATGGGTCTTCACGGAGAAGAACCCCTGGAGCTCCATGCCCTCAGCTTTCTTGACTTACAAAGCAAGCTTCTCAAGGTTCATGTGCAACCAAAAGGACTCAGCCTGCTCCATTATTTTCTTCGAATGTTCCGAGACCTGCCTGAAATTTTTGTTTAGAGCCTTCAACGCTTTCTCGGAAAGCATTCTGTCGTCGAGAATGACCAAAAAAACCTTCCTTATCAGCCTCAGTAACTTACAATTTTTCAATACTCTGCAAACTGGCCAGAGGACGATGGTCGCCGCTTACCCTAGCACAATCACCAGATCTTGCGACAGCATTCACACAATTAGCGATACACCTGATACGTTCATCTTCTTGTGCCAACGTTGAAACACTCCTACGGTTGCGATCGTATCGAACCGGTCCAAAGGGGGTTCAAAGTAAAACTGTTCTCAGTCGGAGTGTCCTTGAATGCACTGCAGGAATGGTCGTAGCACTCAGGTTCAAAAAAGTTCCCTCAGTGGCCTTGTCTCTTTTTCTCCCAGGAAGCATGGGCGGAAGGCTGCGAAATAACACCTCAGTAGAGTTGTCGCTGACACTACAGCATTCTACACCGTTTCTTTGTCTGGCATTTTTTCAGTGTTGCGCTTGCCGAAGGTTTCATAATGCAATTTCAACAACTAGCCCATCT
Organism: Haemaphysalis longicornis; assembly: GCF_048455015.1. Classification (NCBI taxonomy): domain Eukaryota; kingdom Metazoa; phylum Arthropoda; class Arachnida; order Ixodida; family Ixodidae; genus Haemaphysalis; species Haemaphysalis longicornis. The sequence goes on from NW_027526295.1 coordinate 78,866,819, forward strand.
CGCCAATCTGCTGACAAACTGCATGTTTTGATTTGAGGAATAATACCAAGAAAGAATTACAAAGTGCGGTTGACTCCTCTGTCATAGGAATCGGTAAAACACGAAAACAAAATGCGCAGCCAAATTGGCAGGTTAGCCTGATTTGCCCGTTCGTGGCGGTCTTGTGGGTGTGCTTGGTGAGCGACGTCCTGTTGACGGGTCACTTTGGCAGAGGTTTACTGGAGTGGTTTCCTGGACGGTTATGACATCAGTGAAATTTTGGTGTGACCGGCATCAAGCACTTTCGTGTTAAAAGTATAAAACCCGAAAAAGAACAGCCCTAAGTATAACGTACTCTTTAGTACTAAAGGCTGCGTCCCCGAAAGGTGACATTGTGTGCGAGAATGCACCTTT